>NC_090741.1:87447576-87480076 GCF_036898095.1 Palaemon carinicauda | reverse complement strand
TAGTGCGTACACACATACAAACACACACACACACAAACACACAAACACACTCATATATATATATATATATATATGTGTGTGTGTGTGTGTGTGTATAAACACACACACACACACATATATATATATATATATATAAATATATATATATATATATATATATATCGTGCCCATTCTTATGAGCAAAGTCAAGTTGAGCGATGTCACGTTCGCCGAAGTCCTTTTTAGCGAACTTACATTTTGTGCATTTTGAGCGATGCTCAGTAAGCGATGTCAGTTTGAGCGAAATTTTGGAAAGTTTTCGCAAGATGAATTGAATTGAGCGAAGTCTAATTGAACGAAGTCAAATTGTGGAATATGATGAATATATATATATATATATATATATATGTGTGTGTGTATTTGTAAAAAAAAAAAAAAAAATAAATTTTGGTGTAAAAAAAAAATAAAACTAAAATGTAAATCTTTTTATTGTGTACAGAAAAACATATAAAAGCTAAAATATAAAATTCTAGAAATTCATGAAATATACCTATAATATATAATGTAAATTTATTCAAAATGTAATATTGTAAGCTAGGTGTTTAAGGTAAACAGTAATTTCTACATCTTCTCTAGAATCAATAACGCTCTTAAGTCTTCTTTCTAAGTTCTCATATTTCCTCTCCTTACGTAAAGGCTCTCCTGACATTATTCCCAAATATTTAGTCCTCCGTAGGCTCTCTTCCTTTCTTAATGCCTCTATTAGGAGCCAGACTGTTGGGTGACTACATGAAAGACTTCTTTGGAAAGACTACATAAATCGAAATTTCCAAGTTAAGAAAACGAAGTGATATGCATATCTTCAGTAACCATTCAAGTATTATATTACAGTATTAACGACCATTTTAGTTAACAACCATTAGTTACAATCGTGGTAAAATGAGTTAACAATCATTAGTTACAATCGCTTAAAATCAACCTTCGTTGAAATTGGCAATCGCTCTTAAAGTTTCGTTCAAAATGACTTCGCTCAAAATAACTTCGTTCAAAATTATTTCGCTGTAATAAACTTCGCTCAAAAGGATGGGAACCTATATATATATATATATATATATCTGTGTGTGTGTTTGTGTGTGTACATACTAATGCGCTCGACCTTACAATCACACACACACAAACATATACATATATATATATATATATATATATATAGATATGTACATATACATACATATACATATATATATATATATATATATAGAGAGAGAGAGAGAGAGAGAGAGAGAGAGAGAGAGAGAAAACACAAACCTGAAATTTAAACGCAAAAGTTTAAATTCTTCACAAACGAATCGCAGCAAACAATTAGTAAGTAAAATATTTACAATTGCAATTTAATTCCTGTGAATCTGTTATGAAGCAGTTGAGAGGTCATGTAATATCGGTAGTTTGAGAGTGGGGGGGTGGTAGAGGGAGGGTAATTTCCTTGATGTTGATTATTTTTTCTTAAATATTTCATTACATTTTTTTTTATCCTGATTTTTTGGTTTGTAAGTTTTCATTTCTATCTCATTTTATATTTTAGATGGGACTGGATAGCAAGTATTGTAATTTCAGTCTGAAAGACCAGTGTTATATTACATAGCAGATAGACTATACACTGTATTTCACGTTACATAATGAAAAACTTAATATTATAAAACCTAACATATAAACAGAATGTCGTGTCACATGAACTAAATATAATCATAACAGATGAACTAAATATCACAGAACATATATGAAAGAAACTTTACCTCACATAAGAGAAAAACAGAAAGGTACGAAATATCAAACGAACTGAATTACATATTTCATAAATGATAAGGTCAATGGTATAACACAGAGCAGGAGATTTATATCACAACACAAAACCCATGAGCTAAATCTCACATCACATAGGACTAACAGGATGTCCCGTCACATAACAGATATAACCTCACATAATAGGCTGAATGAATTCCATATCGTATATGTAGTATGTTGGCTGAGTAAACAACTACCCGTTGAGATACTACCGCTGGAGAGTTATTGGGTCATTTGACTAGCCAGGTAATACTAAACTGGATCCATTTCTCTGGTAACCGGTCATTTTTCCTTTGCGTACACATACACCGAATAGTCTGGCCTATTCTTTACACATTATGCTACAGATAAATCAAATACACACACAGAAAAACACAAGCATACAGAGACACCCACACACACACACACACACACACACACGCCTATATATATATATATATATATATATACTGTATATGTCCGTTTGTGCAGAGAGTGGGCGAATGAGAAAGAGAGAGTTGAATTTTGACATTTATTCATCATTCATATCACGAAATGATTTGAATATAAGCCCGAGGATGAATAATTGGCTTTGTTAACCACAACAATGGCGGATGGTAGTCACTTTTAATCACTGGAAAAAATATGTCCGATGAAAAGGTCATTCAATTAGGAATGAATGTCAAATCAACCAGTGTTTACCATTGATATAGAGTCTGGGGCATGATATATTCTGATATACATACGTACAAAATTAAATATAAACTAGCTTCGTATATATATATATATATATATATACACACACACACACATATATATATATATATATATATAATAATCAATATATATATATATATATATATATAATAATTTATATATATATATATATATATATATACTTATACATATACACACATAAATACATATATATATACATATATAAATATATATATATATATATATATATATTATTACTAGCTAAGCTATAACCACAGTTGGATATGCAGGATGGTATAAGCCCAAAGGCTCAAGCAAGGAAAATAGCCGAGTGAGGAAAGGAACAAGGAAATGAATAAACTAAAGGAAGTAACGAAAAATAAAAATGAAATATTTTATGAACAGTAACAATTATTTGGTAAAAACTTTTATTACTGTAAATACTGTTGTCAGCACCTTGGGGATAAACAGAGCCTTAATGAATTGTGTATGCACAGATAATGAAATCAGCTAGAATTTGATCACAGAATTCCTCACCTAAACTACAGTTGTCAGCCCTTTGGGTACAAACCGAGCATTAATGAAAAGTATCTAGAACCAGATGATCAGCAAGTGTTTGGTAAAAAAAAAATGTCATGACCTTAAATACTTTCGTCAGCAACTTGGAAACAATTGGAGCCTTAATTAATTGTGTATGCAGAGATAATGAAATCAGCTAGAATTTGGTCAAAGATGTCTTCACCTTAATTACTGTCATCAGCACTTTGGGGACAAACCGAGCCTCGGTGAAAAGTCTCTGCAGAAAGTTGTAATCAGCTATAGTCCCGACAATCCAAAACCAAGGTTCTGGTGGAGTCGAGGTGGGGAATTTTTAACCAGGTACAACATTGCCTTGATTTTCAAACTAGTGATGCACCAATTATCTAATTTAAGTCAAAGAAAATACAGATAGCTATAAACAAACTAATACAATATAAACGTCCATCTTATTTTCGCATATTAAAGGAAAATAAACTTGTAATGCCTGAGACACTTGCACAACAATAAAGAAATGTGGTATACATAGATTCTGCTCTGCTACGATTGCCCATGGAACAAGTGCTGAGCGTTGTTGTATATACTGTATGAGCGTTGTGTAATGAATGGTAATTTTTATGGCAACTAATAATAATATGAGCCTGTTTTATTATTGGGTAATCTGAGAGCTAATAAGTATATTTGAGATTTAAAGTCACACAAGCTACACGGCTCAATAGAGAAATAAGCCGGCAATGGTTTTTGTTCCTTTAATTTTTCCTATATTGACGACAGCTCGCCCGCCAGTATACTACCGTTCACAGTATACTGTATGTTGACACAGACACAATGGTAGCTCACCAACTCGCAGGCATCTCAACAAGCCAAGGAAAATTAATTTAACGTAAAACAGTATTTTCCGCAAGAAAGGCAAGAACAGGTAATATAAAGAACATAATCACTAGAGAGAGAGAGAGAGAGAGAGAGAGAGAGAGAGAGAGAGAGAGAGAGCAATGAAGATTATTGTCGATGTCAATGCTGTAAATCAATATCTCACTCACATCATGTACGTTATAACAATATGTGATGTTCACACATTTTATGGCTGACGACGGAGACATAAAATTAGCGTTTCAGTGCCTCAGTGATCAAGTAGCGTTGGTTGAAACAAGGCAACATCGCGTAAAGGGAAAGTCTTGCGTCGACTCCACCCGAACCTTGGTTTTAGATTGGTGGAACTATTTAGTAGAGCATTTGATCGAAGTTTTCATCACATTAGTTACTGTTGTCTGCATGTTGCAGACAAACTGATATTCAATGCAGAGTTTCTGTAGCGAGAAAAGTATAGGGAGCGAGAAGATCAGCTAGTATTTCGTAAAACAATGCCATCCCCTGAAATACTTTCCTTAGCACCTTGGAGACAAACCGAGATTTAATGAAGTGAAGATAGAGAGAATGAAATCAGCTAGTATTTGGACAAAGATTTCATCACCTTAATTATTGTTGTCAGCACTTTGGGGACAAAGCCAAGTCTTGATGAAGAGTGTGTGCAAAGAGTAGGGAGTCAGCTAGTGTCTAGTCTTGAGTATCATTCCCTCAATTACTGTCATCAGGACTTTCGGGACAAAGCCAAGCCTCGATGAAGGGTGTCTGTAGAGAGACGAAATTCAGCTAGTGTTTGGTTAAAGATGTCATCACCTTAACTACTGCCGTCAGCATTTTAGAGACAAACTGAGCCTCAATGGAAATCACTGTCACAGGAAAATATCATCATGGGTCATATCATGCCACACTTTTATTATGGAGCAACACCAGGACCAAATTGCATCAGAAAATCTGTGTTAGAGGCTTTTACAGTGTGACAGAAGTAGGCGTTTTTAAAGAATTAAATCAGGGAGTAGAATATAAAATATCCATATATGGAAACGACAATTGCCTATCGTAGTGAGCTCCATTTCCGACATGGGTATGTAAGTTACCAGGAAAAAAAATCCAATAGAGAAAGGAACAAGGTCCTAATGAGTTAGGAAATACGTCCTGGCAATAAAGAAAGCCAGGAGTCAGACAGTCAGATTGCGACCTCTCCTTCAAACTACAAACACATATCTCTAATATTTTGTGATGCCTGAGACAAATTGAAGCAGAAAGCACTAACACCTAGCCCGCCCCCATATCTATTAAGACCTCTAATTGATTTGATTTGTCATTAAAAGTAAAAGAAGTAACATCAATTTTCTTTGTAAATAAGCTTGTGAATAATTGTGTTTTGTTTGTTTGTGCGAGTTTCTCATTGTATTTCTTTCCCATATATTAATTGCTGTTGTCTAATCTTATTTTTTTTAGAGATTGATCGCAACACGTAATGATTCTAAGATCGGAACACTATGAAGTGAATAATGGTGTAAATGTTTTCCTGTAAAATTAATTGGGTTAAAAAAAAAAAGGTAGGAAAAAGTTGATTGTAGCGGTGATGCAGAGTTCTTTCGCTTATTATCTATCCTCTGGATATACATCTGTCATCGAAAATGAGTCAAATTGATTAAATGATATGTATACAGTGCTTTCCACATGGAACGAGTGGGTCATAAATGCATTGCATATCTATTCTTAAATACTTTTCAAAAGAAATTACTTTTTTTGTTTTTTTTTTATACATCGTAATATAATGATAGATTAGTCAGTATTGTGCATAGATTCTGGAAGACAGTCAACCTCCACTCGCAAAACTTTGTTTATGTAGATGTTCTCTTCTCCTAAGACTGAATCCAATATCCTGTTGGTGTCACGACAGGAATTGTCCTGGAAAGGTAGACAAATCATTCTTGTTTATTTATCTTGAGTTTAGAAGTTTTTACAGTTATTTCGTTCTATATTTACTTCCTCACTATCAGTTTTAAGTTGTAGTGTTATTATCTAAATATAGTCCATGTTATATTTCTCTTTGGTAAAGTTTACAGTATATTACGCATGGGCAGGCATTTTTGTATATATATATATATATATATATATATATATGTATATATATATGTATGTGTGTGTGTTTGTGTGTATGAGTGTGTGTAAGTGTGCGCAAGCTTATGTATATTACAGCAAAGATCGCAGGGAAACGTCCTGCTTAGATGCAAAAATTAATCACAGGGAAAACGAGATAGAAAATATAAGATTACGTCCTTATTAGTTTCCTGATACTTCTTCAGAGGCTAGATAGAGATATAGATACACATTTGTGAATATATACACGTATAAACATTATATTTAAATCCATTAGCCTAGATATCTTATGTAATAAAATACAAATGGGAATAAAGGAATGTTCAGCGTCATCGTGTCGAGCTAAAACCAAACTCAAAAACACAATTCCTCGAAATATTTGAGTTGTGTCAGACTCTGAAAGAATGGTCAAGTTGCAAATGGTTCGAGAAACAAAATTCTTGAGAAAAGGGAGAACACTCTTGCATTGCCAAACAGAGGACAAACAATAACATTACCCTTTTTCTTTTTACTTAATAGGTGGAAGTAGGGCGCGTTGCCAGTTTATAGTTATTTTTACGTTATTTTACAGATATATTTCTTTGAATTTATAGTTATTATTGTTTATACTTGGGAATAAATTCTTATGGAATAATAAATCACTAAATAATATAATTCACTATTTTTTTCACAGAAGTGAATATTGAATGATTATTTTGACAAATATGTATCATAAATTATAATAAACAGAACAGCTAAATTTAGGGATTCTGGAAAACACATTGTCGTTTCTCTCGAACCATGGTTATATAGGTAACGATTATTTGATGTATAAACTCTCCTTTTTATACTTGAATCTTCTCAATTATACCTATAAAGTTTTATAAATACTTATAGATTAATGTGAACAACGTCAAAATGGGAATTTGATTATATCACCGATAATGTTGCTCCTAAGATATAGCTCTGGATTTCCCTTCCTGCTTTCATGTTTCCAACCTATACAGTCTTTCATCGTTTTTAATATTACTGTTAAGCTTCCTTGAGGATTAAGCCGGCCACGTTTCACTTCATTTGATGAAGTTAAAGCTACTAGAATAGGTTACTAGATTCTCACCTTCCAATAAAAGACAGTATGGATAGGCCTAAATGAGAGCAACTATTTTCAAACGAATTGAAGAGGTTTTGTTCGATTTAATTTTGAAAACAAGAATTGGGTCACTGATTTGAAGAGAGAACTTTATTTATTCCACTTGAAAAATAAGTTGGGCATCGATTGACGAGTTAGCTTTAATATTCCAACTTAATTGGAGTTTTGTTTTTCATTTATTTTTGAAAATAAGAACTGGATGATTGTTTTGACGTGAAATCATAGATTCAACTCAAAGTATGATAGAATGCACAAGTTTAGGTTCAATGAAGTGTCCATTCCTCTGATGGTGAAACAATACCGCTTATTAAAAGTCTAAAAAACTATTGTTCATATGAATCTTCTAACAGCTTCCCTCTGATATTCATGTATCCATATAATGATGGAAAATTCGAAATATTATCACCCTAATATTTCTTTAAGCAATAAGAAAACGAAATGTTACTGGGGAATCAACAAATAAAAAGGAATTTTACTTTGGTTGCAGATGTAAAGTGAAATACCAAAGAAATAAAATGAGATGATAATTTGAAGGACAAGAAGAAAGAGAATAATTTTAAAAGCCTTGCCACTTGAAAAGAGCGAAATATGACTATTGTTTTTCGTTATATATATATATATATATATATATATACATATATATATATATATATATATATGTGTGTGTGTGTGTGTGTGTGTGTGTAAATATTTTCATTCTTTATTCATATTATTTCCCTTAAAACTTCTGTTCAAAGAGTATTTGCGAGTCAACATGTTTGTAATATAAAAACAAATACTGTAGATTAATGGTAAAGGGCCAATTGTGAATACAAAATAATTGAAAAAATTTCTTCATAGAAATATATCATGGTGTAAATAAAATATCATAAATCATAGAATATATATATATATATATATATATATGTGTGTGTGTGTGTGTTTGTATATATATATATATATATATATAATCTTCTTAATAAAAGATGAAAAAAGTTGCAACCACCTATCCAGATACTGGATAGTGTCCTGGTTACTAAATTTGGCTTCTGATTTAATGATGAGCGAAATAATGATCGAAATGTATTTAATAAGAATATAGCATATTCATTGTCGCTAATATTGATTTCTAATCACGAGTGTATTTAGAAAAGAAAGGCATAAATTCTATTAATATGTATAGCCATTCATTTGATACATTTACATATTTGCATACATGTACATGAAACAAGTCTAACAATAACATTGATAATAAAACAACTGTGTTAAATACAACAAACATACAAACAAATCTAAAAACAGCAACAAAATTCGGAAGCAACTAAACCCTTTGTGAAAAATGCCAGGCAAAAGTTTTCATTCTGGTATCGGAAACCCTTTTTTTTATGTTAATTAAGAAGTACAGCAATAACTGAGGTCAAATTTATCAGTGACCTTTCCATTAGCACAGTTCCAATCATGGAGTAATATTCGCCCAAAACGCGTTTCATTTACGTCCCGTGATGATGATATTGAGTTTTGGTCGTTGCGTCGGTACAAGGACCGGACGCGTTTCATACGGATTGTCTCATAAACAAAAATTGACGCCTGATTCTCATTACAGATATTACTGGTTATGGTAACTGCTGCCGTTGTATACAGTTTCATAAATGAATTGAAAAAAAAAAATTAAAAGCCATAATAAAGCATTTTTTTTTTCTTTTGAGTGTGGACTAAATGTTATTTTATTATGTCGAAAAGAATATTACCATACCAAGGAAAATTGTTGTTTATATAGAGTATAAATGATGTTCAAAGAAATGCATCTGACAAGTAACACAACAAACATTGTGGAATATTAGAAAAGTTCGAACAGTGGAAAATACTATAGGGGAAGTAAAGCCATTCTAAAATTAAATATATTGATTAAACTACCACTGAGAAAAGAATTAGAAAGGCACAACCCCATCTCTCCTAAATTATTCATAGCATACCTAAAGGAAATTTTCAAGAATTCAGATTGGCAAAATGTCATCATGTTCTTCATCATCATCATCATCATCATCATCATCATCTCCTCATACGTCTATTGACGCAAAGTGCCTCAATTAGATTTCGCCAGTCTTCTCTTTCTCGAGCTTTTAATTCAATCATTTCCCACTTCAGTTTTCATAGTCCACAGTCATGTAGACCTGGGTCTTTCAGTTTAACGTTTCGTGAACTACTCTCTCTTCTAGTTTCATTTATAATCCTGCCCTGCCATTAAACTCCCATTATTCCCCTGAGGGATTTGTTGACATATTTACGAAATCTATTGGATATTGTTTCATGACTCTTGTACATACAGTAACACCAATCTCATTATACTGATATATAGCCTTATTTATATATGTAATTTCAAGCGATTTGATTTTTAAAAATAACATAACCTAGATATCGTCCGATGTGGTGTTTTTTTTTTATTATTATTAAATCTTTCATTAAACTCAAATTCTAAAGACCCTGTATTCGAGGTCATATTCCTAAATATCTAAATGATTTTCCTTCCAATGATATTTCATCTTCCTTTTGCATACTCTCGTTCTCATATCTCTGTCTTTCTCGCATCTATCTTGAGCCCAAACTCGTGTGATATTTCATGCATTCTGATAAGCAAGCATTGCAAACTCTGTGGTATTCTGCTAATCAGGACAGCGTCATTAGCATACTCTAGGTCTAATAACTTCCTATAACAAATTCAATTCAATCCAATCCTTCTCCACCATCTCCGACTGTTCTACGCATCACAGAATCCATGAGTAGGATAAATAACATAGGTGACAACACATTCCCTTGGAGTAATCTAATGTTCACTGGAAATTCCTTTGATAGGACTCAACTAACATAAACTTTGCACTTGCAATGCTCATTAACACAATGAATCCAATTTGCATATTTAAAAGGAATTCCATAATAACACAGGACCCCCACATAATTGGCCGGTGCACACTATCAAAGGCTTTTTCTTAGTCCACAAAGACTATCAAAAATGGATTTCTATATCCTACGCATTGTTGTACATGTCTCAAAATGAAAAGTTGGTCAAAACAACTTCCTCCCTTTTCTAAATCCTGTTTGTTCATCTCACAGCTTATCATCCATCATTCTCTCTAGACTCGTTAGAATAAGCACACTATGTATTTTCATGACAACTAACGGGTATGTGATACCTCTTTAGGTATTGAAATCGGCCAGGTATCTTTTTTTAGCCAATACCACCGAACACTCTTCATTCCCTATATAGGAATTTATATTAATGGAAATACCTTAACAAGTTAAGATTTGCAGATGACATAGTTTTATTTATTGAATCATGGAAGAAATTGCAAACGATAATAGAAGATTAGAAAAGATAAAGGAGAAATGTAGGATTTAAAATGCATAAGAGTAAAACTAAAATAATTTAATGAAAAAATGATAGACAATAACTAACGGTTATGGACAAACCTCTTGAGATTGGTAATGAATATACGTCCTAAGGACAGACAGTGAAATTTTCTCTACGACATGAGACCAAACTGGGATGGAGAGCTTTTGGTAAATAAAATTTCATTATGAAAATTCTAAATACACCTTATCAGTATAAAGTTATGTATAAAAAATTTGGAGCTTTACTAAAGCCCAGAAAAGAAGCTAGTTACAACTCAAAAAGCTATAGAAAGTTTATTGATGGAAATAACACTAAAAGACAGAAAAAGAGCAACTTGGATACGAGAGCAAACTAAATTAGACAAAATTCTAACAATATGTAATAAAACGAAATAAACATGGACAGGATATATAATAGAATGGCAGATAAAAGATGGACATTAAGAATTACAGAATGTGTCACTAGAAATTACAAATAAGCAGAGAAAGGAGAATATAGACTTGCAATTACAAACCACAAACAGTGGACTAATTCTTTTATATATATATATATATATATATACACACACACATATATATATATATATATATACGTATACATATACATATATATAATATGTATATATATGTATATATATATATATATATACATATATATACATACATACATATATATATATATATATACATACATACATACATATATATATATATATATATATTTATATATATATATATACATACATATAGATATATATATATATATATATATACATACATATATATATATATATATATTTATATATATATATATATATATATATATGTATTTCACCAAGCTGGATAAATGATCAGAAGAGAGAGAGAGAGAGAGAGAGAGAGAGAGAGAGAGAGGAGAGAAGGATTACGTCAACTATATTCGCTTTATCTTTGGCTTCTCTACTATCACTGCCGATTGAGAAAATAACGTACACATTAAAAAGAGAGTTTATAAAAATATTTGACTAGACAGCACACAGTCTGGATACTGGGGAACCTAGTACGGATGTCAGCAGAGGCGGTGGAGACAGATAGTATTAAATGCGACGGATACAGTATAGAGTACGGGTTATATACTCCACAGGTATTAAAAGCCACGTTTAAATTGCCTTCGACTTGGGGATACATGCCCACCAATAATTTAAATATATATATATATATATATATATATATATATATATGTGTGTGTGTATATATATATATATACTCTCTCTACGTACTCACTACGTGGGCACCATATAGCCTCTGAACAGGGAGGTCCGTATTTCCCATGCCATCTCCAATGGCATCCGTACCCTATCAGTCACATTCGTATTCTCTTCGTACTGCACCCGCCAACAACCGCAGAATCCGTACTGTCTCTGTAATGCCTACACTGACAGTTTTAATTTATAATTTTCCTTCTATAAATAAAAGGCCCTACGTTACCAGAAGAAATAATTCTGCATCATTATATCAATAATGAGGTTTTTTTGCAATTATGGCATACATACAAAAAAAAGTCTCTAGCATTTTCTAAGCTTAATTGTTCTTTTTATGGCTTTAAGATAATATTGGATATCGAAAATCATCCCAGAACCTTTCTTGGCACAGAGGAATCGTGTTCGCTGGTTCTCAAAGGAAAGCAAGTTGCAGAGGAGGAAAGAGTTCCCATTGCAAACACAAAAAAGTTATTTGGAATTCCAATTAACATATCTGGAAACTGTTATTGTTGCCTTAAGATTCTATGAGAGAGAGAGAGAGAGAGAGAGAGAGAGAGAGAGAGAGAGAGAGAGGTAAATAAAAAGCACACTGAGGGTGAAAACATTTGGCTTCCGGCTACGAATTTATGAATGCCGACGACTGAGCAAATATTGCTTTGAAGTCTCACTCGTAAATTTCAATGAGACGATATATGCGGTTTTCCATAGGAGATAAGTCATACCAATACTAAAGTAAAATATTGTGATAAGTTTGTTGTTAACAACGTACTTTTGAATTTCCATCCCTTTTTTGTCTAACAGGGTTAAAATTAGAACCAAATTCACTGTTCATAAAAACTTCCATAGAGTTATGTATATATGGAAGGTTTTTAAAGCGGATTTTTTCTGTTCGTCATAATTACAAACTTTCTGCAGATACTTATGTGCACAGATATATATATATATATATATATATAGATAGATATATAGATATATATATATATATATATATATATATCTGTATATATGGTCATTCTATCGTTTGTAATATACTGTATGTTAATCAAAATGAGAGAGATTACAGAATTTATACCAATTCATCTCTATTCTGTAGTTTTACAAACAACTCCTAAATATACCAAACTACCCTAATATTCCATTTGAGTATATTACTTGCCTAATAACTCATGACACAGACTCCTCTTCCCCCTCCGTACCTTAAGGATTGCATCCTCATTTTCCACAAGTAGGATAATGTTCCACCTGCAAGGGACTCATTGAATTAGATATCCTGCAGAAATAAATCACGTAGTAAGTTTTCCTGCTTGCGTGTTTACAAGGGTTAATTACGGCTTCGATTATACGCAAAAAGTGTTCTTGGAAATTAGTCAGATGTAGAAGAAGTTATGTGGTTTCTCTTGCTTATTATTATTATTATTATTATTATTATTATTATTATTATTATTATTATTATTATTCTTATTATTATTATAATTATTATTATTATTATTATTATTATTATTATTATTATTATTATTATTATTATCATGCTGGATCAAACCTTAGATAACAAAAGATGATCTGTTTTCAGATAAGGACTCACAAGGGGGGGGAGATTAAATTCTGTCTCCCTACAAAACCTTTCGTAAACTTTCTATGGCCTTTAAAACACCAACTCTAATTCCATGTTTAATTTTGTAATATCTCTCTCTCTCTCTCTCTCTCTCTCTCTCTCTCTCTCTCTCTCTTACGAAAAACCTTTCTTTCGTGATTCTTCGGTAGACTAATTAGCTGCTAAAAAGTGGCATGATATTTCAGGAACGCCAATTTCACAATCCAATCAAACCGGTTTCATTGCTCTTCAATACATTCAATCGCTGATGTGTAAATTATCTCTTGCAATTAAACGTTATTTTTCTTCTACAATAATTCTTAGTAGTGGCAGCGTTTAGCATCTCCTAATTCTATTGTCATCATTCGGAAAAAGAAAAATATTATTAGAGACGTTTCAACCGGAAGATTTTCTTCATTATCAACGTAATTAGTGATGATGAGTGCTAAATTGGTTCTTGGATAATAGTGTTAGGTCTAAATATCCTGGAATAACAACGTCATTGCGGATTTAATTTTAACATTCTTTTGTGACAAGGATTAGTGAAAATTTAATCAATATGCAGTTTAGTAAAAGCCTCCAGCAAAACCGCTTGGTAAGAAATAAAGTTAAGATTAGGTGTCTGCAGTTTCTGATGATAATATCATTTGTTACAACTATGATTACAAGAACAATTATTCTGAAGTTCTTGACTGTTCGGCCAGGAAACCTGACCAACGCTGTGCTGTATGGATTTATAATCTACGATGGTGCCATTCAAGAATTATTATGTATCTAATCCCTGTATCATCACTTGTAAAGGGCATGAATGAAGTGACCTCATCTCAACAGATTAAGAAATATGGTTATTTTATAATTGGTACAAGTCCTTTATGGGGAAGAGGGTTGTAGAGCAATACTTTTTTACTTGGTTATGAATTTATCAAACTCGGTGATTAGGTACACCATAGACAGCCACGAAAAATTTTTGTGTTTGTTACTCGTCAACAGTTTATTTCTCTTGGCTCCTGTCACCCTCGTGAACAACAATATCCTTAAAACCATATTTGGTGCTTTGACGTGTTACATAAAAGAAAAATTAGTAAGTTAAGACTGTTAAAAACCTGTATTGTTAAAAAAAAAAAAAAAAAAAAAAAAACAGTAAGATTTACTGCTGTTAACCCAAACGAGGAATCCATTTGGATCCGTTGGAGTTTAGGACCCGTGAATACATCGGAGAGTTTCCTCGCTTAAGAAGACAAACAAAGGGACCGGAGTTTGTTTGTTTCTCTAATTATTCAAACCAGAGGAGCTGATTTGTTTTGTTTCCTTTTGTAGTGAGAGGTTTTAAATAACGTTAATAGAATATAGCCGATGTTAAATAAAAAATAATCTGGTTGATTGAATTATTTCTCTTTGCTGTGCTTATTGTATTTTTTTTCTTCCTGTTGTTGATCTGCATATTTTTTTTTGCCTTACCGTCTATCTTTTTAATCCTTAAATGTTGCAAACTTTCGGAATTATATTAGTTAAACCTTCATTCATTTTATTCTAAAAAATCGTCGAAAGAGAGGAGCTACAGAGATAGTCAAGAAAATATATTTTTTCAGCAATGTCACAGAAAACTATAATAGGCTATGATGTTATGATAAGTTTATATACATGCAAACACACAAACACTAACATATATATATATATATATATATATCTATATATATATATATATATATATATGTATATATATGCACATATATATATATATATATATATACAGTATATATGTATATATATGCACATATATATATATATATATATATGCACACACACTAGTATTATCTTTCCCCGTTTATTCATATACGGATCCTGATTAGCACACATTTCTAAATCGTGTGACCTCATTTCTTATGGTAGAACTCGATCCCTTATACGGAAGGTGTCCTGTGTGTATGCATTTACGGTCTGAAATACGGATACGTACTATAATTCAACAAAATATTCATGGAACTCTCTATATATTAACAATAAACCCACGATTAGAACAAAGCAGTACAGCATTAGCTATCATTTGCATAAAATTCTTCCCGAGTATCGAAAGCGTTTGTAACTGGTAGATGAAGATGAACAAAAAAAGACAAAGTTTAAAATTCTAATATTGTCTGCAGATTGAATTTTTTGTAATTTTTGTTATTATTACGTTTCTGAGATAGCTCTATAATATTGTTTGGGGTTAATTATCCTTGAAGTATCTGGGCCAATTATAGATAAAGGCATGAGGATGTTAATTCAATTAACCCTTATATATAATAATTAACAAATTTATCCATTTAAACGCAGTTTCTATTCTTTCCTTCTTCTTTTACAACGGAACCAGAATCTGTGAAGAGGTGATAAAGAAGGGCACAGTCGATGGCAATGTCGCAATCTGCAATACTGGCTTCGTATTAAGAGATTCCAGGCAGATATTCCTTCGTCTGTTTTAAAAATCACAAAAACATAAGTTCGGGAAATGTTTCTGAAGAAGCAATTTTCAAACAGCTAGGCAGTATTTTTGCCAAACGCTTGGAAAGAACCAATAACAGGAAACAAATATGTTTATACGTTTCACGTAATTATGTGTGGAGAACCAAATTTGGAAAACTCAACATCGTGAAATCTAGAGATGTTAATAGATAACTTATTTTACATACCTGAGATCCTATTTCAGCAGATTGCATCTAATCATGAAAACGATTGTTTCCTTAGAGATTCTGACATTCTGAAAAGGAAATGGAATATCTTTTTATTGTGGATTTAAAATTCGCGCTTTTTAGTCAAAATTAGCTTTTCTCTTCAATCGAATAGAACATAAAAAAAATAAGTTAATATGAGTAATAAAGATTATACTATTAGCAATAGTGAAATAATAATAATAATAATAATAATAATAATAATAATAATAATAATAATAATAATAATAATAATAATGGCTGTTGTTACTGTGGGATTAGTTCAGAGAATGTCAACCTTTCTCTTTTCTGCTACATTTGAATTTGAAATGTAGCAGAATTTTGTCAGATTATTCACTATTTTTGGAAATAAATATTCGAAGTAATATTATCGTTTGGTGTTAATGAACTGAAATTGCCTCTGGGTTAAAAACGAGAACTGAACACGCAAAAAAAGATTATATATTTGCTAATGAAGACCAGAAAACTAAAAAATCAAAATGATAAAATCTCAGACACACTTTTCTATATTATTTCTCTTACTTTTATTTTGTTACAGTTTATATACTTTATTATGAAATAATTATTAAAACATTTTACTGGTCTTAAAATATTTATCCTTATTGTTATTTAATTCTGGCATTTCCTGGGTTCCTTTCCTCACTGGGCTATTTTCCCTTTTGGAGCCTCTGGGCTTATAGCATCTTGCTTTTCCAACAAGGGTTGTAGCTTAGCAAATAATAATAATAATAATAATAATAATAATAATAATAATAATAATAATAATAATAAATAGACGGGAGCATTGTCATAATAGTATATTCGATTATTGGTAGATTAATGGAATTTTATTGAATTTTTTTTTACTCTTCATAATATTTTGATTGTTCAAATAGTTCGAAGCTAGTTTGGAAAGACTAAATCATTCAGTTTGACAAATTAGTTAATCAGAAATTCGATAAGTCTGGTATATTACCCGAGTTGGTGTTCATAGCGTGTTTGCTTTTTGTTTCATGTTAGACTGATCGTTCATATTGCTTCTTTTATCTTATATACCCAATTCGTTGGAATCATTTTCTAATTTCAAAATCATATTTCAATCATCTCTCTCTCTCTCTCTCTCTCTCTCTAGAAGATACTATTTCAGAGATGTCTTTGGTAGAAGGCATTGGAGAGGAAGCATCCGGCAACCGACCCCTTAATTGTTCCGTCGAGGTTAAGATAAGCTTTATTTTTTGAATCACAATCTCCAAACACAACAAAAAATTCGTCTCATCCCTATTTAGTTCAATGTTCAGTTCTTTTTCCCAACTATAATTTTCTTTGAGTTTTCATATTTTATTCCTTTTTATTCCATCCCTCGAAAGTCTTCTTGGAAGGGAAAATAACATATATATAAATATATTATATATATGTATATATATATATATATATATATATAAATATCTATATATATATATATATATATATATATATCTATATATATATAACTTGCAAACCTATTGGAGACATGATATTCAGTTAAATGTGTGATAGACACTAACTAACAGTATTCAATCTCCTTGGGATATTTGAAGTACTTTATTCCACTGCAATTCATAGGAAATTTACGACTTATATTTTATTTGATTATCATTGCGTTTACTTAAAGAGGAAAGACGTGTGAGTTCAAACTTGAGAACAAACACAGCCATTATTTAAACTAACGTTGGCTACTCCGTCTTCATTTTGGGGAGATGTCACGACTTGATTTTAAATTGATAATTTTTACGTTCGGTTTCCTGATATGTAAATATAATCAACATTATGACAAAATCAATTTTGGAGATATTTCTGCGTTCATCATCATCATTCGTCTGTCAAGAAAAACACAACAATATATATCAATATATCTAATCTCCGATCTTTTGATTAACTCACGAACTTGAAATTCTTAAAATTTGGTTCTCCACGAATATTCACGTGGAAAGTAGGGTCAAATTTATATATATATATATATATGTGTGTGTGTGTGTATATATATATATATATATGTGTGTGTATATATATATATATATATACATTATATATATATATATATATATATACATATATATATATATATATATATTTATACATTATATATATATATATATATATATTTATATATATATATATATATGTATATATATATATATATATATACACATATATATATATATATATATATGACCCGTTCAGACGGATAATGAGACGTCAGTATATGGGTTTTCTTCATTTATTGCAAAAGGTTCGTTCGTAATTACAAAATACACAACTACCCTCTCAGGTGAGGGTCTTGTCAACACGTGTGCTCACCGGCAACTAAAACTCCCTCCACTACCAAAATGCAAGGTTTGCAATAAGACGCCAAGACATCGGTTTTTGTGGAATACTCATGAATATTGAGTTCATTTACCTTATCGTACAACACATCTACATACATGAATTAGGACTTTACTCATCCCCCCCCCTCCCACAAGCTCCTCACTACGGGAGGAGGTGGGCACTCCAACCCGGAATAGGCATGGCATGTCCGAAACAGAAATGCAACATAATATATATATATATATATATATATATAGAGAGAGAGAGAGAGAGAGAGAGAGAGAGAGAGAGAGAGAAATCACAAAAAAACAACACATCTTCATGAAAAAAATAAAAAAAATAAATATTGCATGTAAAAATGTACACAAAACAATATGAATAGTTCCACTCATTTCTTCTTAAAACCTCTGCAACCAAAACACAGAATACCCAAAGTGGAAAAAAAAATCATAACATCAGGTCTACATAACCTCATCAATAACCTCCCTCTGGATACGGGCAATACGGGCTTCTTGGGCGGGACAGGGGTAGGAATAGATATTCCTCCATCCCTCGATTTTTCTTCTCGGGTTTACAGCCCAATTTTGCAACACAGCTCACTACCATCGTTTCACCATTTATTTAAATCACTACACACTTGCGCTTGCAACTTTCAACCCGTGGCCACTAGCCGTGTTCCCGAGAAAATCATTCATCTTCCCGCCCTTCTCTTATAACATTAATTATAAGGTATTCACATCTACACATTCTCTAAAACTGCCTATCCTCAAGGCTGAACTTTAATCACGCAGCCACTTTCCATTCGGGAACCGCCCCGGCCCCAGCAACCAGGAATCACATAAATGCATAAATATTACAGCATCCGCCTGATGGATCTCACTTTACCTACTTAACCTTTGATTATTTTTAGGTTCACTCAACAATGTTGTACGTTTTTACCATAACATTTTACGTATAAATTTAGCATCAACATAACATATTATTATCATCACGTTTATTTTAAACACGTCGAAAAAAGAAATGAGGTCTGTTCAAACAACAACAACAACAAGGGAAAAAAAATTCTACTCATCAACTCGAGGGATGTCACATATGCAGGGGTAAGGAGGAACACTTTTCAAAACTACCTCTTCAGGCACCACATTTATGTGTGCCTGATGGTGTTCAGACACTGCACCGCAAACAATGCTTTGTATCACAACTTTGTTAGACTTAACCATTTTACTCGGTACGGACCCAAATACGCTGGCTCGAGTTTGTGTTTCCTAGGTTGTAATCGTTTCAAATACACACGATTGCCCACAAATTCTTTTACTGGTGCGGTTTTTAACCGACCATCATACTTTGAGCTCTGATTTTCAGTAGCTCTTTTCAAAAACCTTTCAGTGGTGTTCATTACTCTCTTCAATAGATTTAATAAATATACACGGTATTTCTCAGTTGAATAATTTGGCAATTGTTGCGAATTAATGAGTACCGTATATGGTAACACAGGATCCTGTCCATACACTAAAAAGAAAGGCGTGTCCCTGAGCGAAGCATTAGATGCAATGTTCAAAGCTAGCTCAGCAGTAGGAAGTATGGCGTGCCAATGAAGAGGGTCATAAGCTACTAAGTAACGCAAAATTCGTAAAACTTCCCTATTATGCGACTCTACTAAGCCATTTGCGGAAGGCTTATATACTGTCACTGAAAAGTGTTCAATTTTAATCAAGTCCGTGAACAATTTCACCACTTTATTCATAAACTCACAACCATTATCACTTATCAAAATTATCGTTCAACCAAACCTAGTAATGAAAGAGCACAGCGCCTGGGCTAATGAATTTACAAATTTATCCAACATTGTGTAAGTATGAGTGTACCGAGTAAATGCATCCACAAATACACATATACTCATATGTTGTGTTAACCCAGTAGGAAATGGTCCTACTACATCCATATGTACTCTATAAAATTTAATGGGAACAATCGGCCACTTTCTGGCTTCCGGTACAGTGTTTTTATGTTCATTGAAACAGATAAAAGCATGACAACCTTTTATATAATTCTCTATAGATTTTTTCATTCCTAACCAAAAGAAGGATTCACGTGCGCTCCTTAATATTCTATCAATCCTTAAATGCCCTGCATACGGACTTGCATGTACAATGTGAATGGCTCGTTTAATTAAAGAGGGAGGAAGAACTACCCATGCACAAAATTCCCCTCCCTCTTCTCGTAAGCACAATATGAGACATTATTTTCAATAAAAAAATTCCCACGAGGCACATACAGAAATGACAGATAACTATCCGATTCCCTTTAATCACTGCTCGCACTCTTTCCATTCATTACTCTTTTTTACTGTACTTCTCACGATTCTTTTATGTCCTAACCTCCCAAGTCAATCAAGCCTGTATCATCTAGGCATTCATTATGGATACCCCTGGTCATGTCCTTGGTCATCCACATATATTCCCCTTCGCTGTTCGTATCTCTCTCTCTCTCCCTCTCTCTCTCTCTCTCTCTCTCTCTCTCTCTCTCTCTCTCTCTCGCTCTTCTGAGTTTACTCTCTCTCTCTTCTTTCTCCCACCCCGTTTTCTGAATGCCCATCGGAAGAATTTTCATCTCGTTCTCTAATCTCTCTATTTTGATGGGGGTCTTCAACATTTTGGTTACGTTTTTCGTTCCTCTTTTGTGCCCTATTTGTTACTCCTATTACTGCACCTTTAGAGAGAGCATCAGCTACCTTGTTAGCTTTACCTTCTATGTGGAGAAAAACCCTTTATATTGAACTCTAACAACCTCTCAATTCATCTCGCTTGACGAGAGGTCAAATCATTTTTATAATACAAATCACGTAAGGGGCGATGATCACTTTGCAACTCAATTGACTGACCTAATGAAAAGAACCGGTGCCTCTCTAGAACCCAAAGAATAGCCAAAGCCTCTCGATTGAATGTAATATAATTCTTTTCTGCCCCTTTTAACGCCAGGGAAGCAAAACAAATGGGTCTTTCTCTGCCTTTATCGTCTCGTTGAGAAACTATGCCACCAATAACTACGCTACTCGCAACTGTTGTCACTAAAAACGAGCCATCAAATCTAGGATATACGAGTAATTTATTGCTAGTTAAGGCAGCTTTCAAATGGTAAAAGGCCCTTCTTTCTTCCCCTCCCTAATTTATTACTATTTGTTTCTCTAAAGCATCTAAGGGTCTCCTTATCTCTCCAAAACCTCTTTTGATTTTACGGTAATACCCAGCGAGCCCAAGGAACCCAGCAACTTCCTTCGAGTTACGTGTCCTGGGGAATTCTGTAATAGCTGCTAATTTACTGGGGCATGGTTGGATACCTTCTGGGGTTATTATGGGACCTAAAAATTCGACCTCTCTACAGAGAAATTTGCACTTTGACAAATTTATTTTCATACCATTACGTCGCAATGCTTCTAAAGCTTTACGAATATTATTATTAACTTCTTCGGCTGTTTTCCCTGTAATTATGATATCAACTAAATAAACAAGAACATCATGGCCAATTAAGGGTGAAAAAACCGCCATCATTACCCTCGAAAAATGACTTGGAGCTTTTTTAACACACAAAGGAAGAAAATTAAACCAAAATAATTGATCGTTAGTTATAAATGCCGTTTTAAATTTCGTGTCTTCCTGATTGGGTATTTGATAGTAGCCAGATTTTAAATCAACAGTTGTAAAATATTTGCTATCCCATACTTTCAAAAGTAATTCTTCGATTGGGGGCAATGATTCTAAGATCGGAACACTATGAAGTGAATAATGGTGTAAATGTTTTCCTGTAAAATTAATTGGGTTAAAAAAAAAAAGGTAGGAAAAAGTTGATTGTAGCGGTGATGCAGAGTTCTTTCGCTTATTATCTATCCTCCGGATATTCATCTGTCATCGAAAATGAGTCAAATTGATTAAATGATATGTATACAGTGCTTTCCACATGGAACGAGTGGGTCATAAATACATTGCATATCTATTCTTAAATACTTTTCAAAAGAAATTACTTTTTTTGTTTTGTTTTTATACATCGTAATATAATGATAGATTAGTCAGTATTGTGCATAGATTCTGGAAGATAGTCAACCTCCACTCTCAAAACTTTGTTTATGTAGATGTTCTCTTCTCCTAAGACTGAATCCAATATCCTGTTGGTGTCACGACAGGAATTGTCCTGGAAAGGTAGACAAATCATTCTTGTTTATTTATCTTGAGTTTAGAAGTTTTTACAGTTATTTCGTTCTATATTTACTTCCTCACTATCAGTTTTAAGTTGTAGTGTTATTATCTAAATATAGTCCATGTTATATTTCTCTTTGGTAAAGTTTACAGTATATTACGCATGGGCAGGCATTTTTGTATATATATATATATATATATATATATATATATATATATATATATATATATATATATATATATATATATATATATATGTGTATATATATATATATATGTATATGTGTGTGTGTTTGTGTGTATGAGTGTGTGTAAGTGTGCGCAAGCTTATGTATATTACAGCAAAGATCGCAGGGAAACGTCCTGCTTAGATGCAAAAATTAATCACAGGGAAAACGAGATAGAAAATATAAGATTACGTCCTTATTAGTTTCCTGATACTTCTTCAGAGGCTAGATAGAGATATAGATACACATTTGTGAATATATACACGTATAAACATTATATTTAAATCCATTAGCCTAGATATCTTATGTAATAAAATACAAATGGGAATAAAGGAATGTTCAGCGTCATCGTGTCGAGCTAAAACCAAACTCAAAAACACAATTCCTCGAAATATTTGAGTTGTGTCAGACTCTGAAAGAATGGTCAAGTTGCAAATGGTTCGAGAAACAAAATTCTTGAGAAAAGGGAGAACACTCTTGCATTGCCAAACAGAGGACAAACAATAACATTACCCTTTTTCTTTTTACTTAATAGGTGGAAGTAGGGCGCGTTGCCAGTTTATAGTTATTTTTACGTTATTTTACAGATATATTTCTTTGAATTTATAGTTATTATTGTTTATACTTGGGAATAAATTCTTATGGAATAATAAATCACTAAATAATATAATTCACTATTTTTTTCACAGAAGTGAATATTGAATGATTATTTTGACAAATATGTATCATAAATTATAATAAACAGAACAGCTAAATTTAGGGATTCTGGAAAACACATTGTCGTTTCTCTCGAACCATGGTTATTTAGGTAACGATTATTTGATGTATAAACTCTCCTTTTTATACTTGAATCTTCTCAATTATACCTATAAAGTTTTATAAATACTTATAGATTAATGTGAACAACGTCAAAATGGGAATTTGATTATATCACCGATAATGTTGCTCCTAAGATATAGCTCTGGATTTCCCTTCCTGCTTTCATGTTTCCAACCTATACAGTCTTTCATCGTTTTTAATATTAGTGTTAAGCTTCCTTGAGGATTAAGCCGGCCACGTTTCACTTCATTTGATGAAGTTAAAGCTACTAGAATAGGTTACTAGATTCTCACCTTCCAATAAAAGACAGTATGGATAGGCCTAAATGAGAGCAACTATTTTCAAACGAATTGAAGAGGTTTTGTTCGATTTAATTTTGAAAACAAGAATTGGGTCACTGATTTGAAGAGAGAACTTTATTTATTCCACTTGAAAAATAAGTTGGCCATCGATTGACGAGTTAGCTTTAATATTCCAACTTAATTGGAGTTTTGTTTTTCATTTATTTTTGAAAATTAGAACTGGATAATTGTTTTGACGTGAAATCATAGATTCAACTCAAAGTATGATAGAATGCACAGGTTTAGGTTCAATGAAGTGTCCATTCCTCTGATGGTGAAACAATACCGCTTATTAAAAGTCTTAAAAAACTATTGTTCATATGAATCTTCTAACAGCTTCCCTCTGATATTCATGTATCCATATAATGATGGAAAATTCGAAATATTATCACCCTAATATTTCTTTAAGCAATAAGAAAACGAAATGTTACTGGGGAATCAACAAATAAAAAGGAATTTTACTTTGGTTGCAGATGTAAAGTGAAATACCAAAGAAATAAAATGAGATGATAATTTGAAGGACAAGAAGAAAGAGAATAATTTTAAAAGCCTTGCCACTTGAAAAGAGCGAAATATGACTATTGTTTTTCGTTATATATATATATATATATATATATATATATATATATATATATATATATATATATATATATATATATATATATATATACATACATATATATATATATATATATATATATATATATATATATATATATATATATATATATATATATATATATATATACATATATATATATATATATATGTGTGTGTGTGTGTGTGTGTAAATATTTTCATTCTTTATTCATATTATTTCCCTTAAAACTTCTGTTCAAAAAGTATTTGCGAGTCAACATGTTTGTAATATAAAAACAAATACCGTAGATTAATGGTAAAGGGCCAATTGTGAATACAAAATAATTACAAAAATTTCTTCATAGAAATATATCATGGTGTAAATAAAATATCATAAATCATAGAATATATATATATATATATATATATATATATATATATATATATATATATATATAGATATATATATATATATATATATATATATATATATATATATATATATGTGTGTGTGTGTGTGTGTGTGTTTGTATATATATATATATATATATATATATATATATATATATATATATATATATATATATATATATATATATATATATATATAATCTTCTTAATAAAAGCTGAAAAAAGTTGCAACCACCTATCCAGATACTGGATAGTGTCCTGGTTACTAAATTTGGCTTCTGATTTAATGATGAGCGAAATAATGATCGAAATGTATTTAATAAGAATATAGCATATTCATTGTCGCTAATATTGATTTCTAAGCACGAGTGTATTTAGAAAAGAAAGGCATAAATTCTATTAATATGTATAGCCATTCATTTGATACATTTACATATTTGCATACATGTACATGAAACAAGTCTAACAATAACATTGATAATAAAACAACTGTGTTAAATACAACAAACATACAAACAAATCTAAAAACAGCAACAAAATTCGGAAGCAACTAAACCCTTTGTGAAAAATGCCAGGCAAAAGTTTTCATTCTGGTATCGGAAACCCTTTTTTTTTATGTTAATTAAGAAGTACAGCAATAACTGAGGTCAAATTTATCAGTGACCTTTCCATTAGCACAGTTCCAATCATGGAGTAATATTCGCCCAAAACGCGTTTCATTTACGTCCCGTGATGATGATATTGAGTTTTGGTCGTTGCGTCGGTACAAGGACCGGACGCGTTTCATAAGGATTGTCTCATAAACAAAAATTGACGCCTGATTCTCATTACAGATATTACTGGTTATGGTAACTGCTGCCGTTGTATACAGTTTCATAAATGAATTGAAAAAAAAAAATTAAAAGCCATAATAAAGCATTTTTTTTTTCTTTTGAGTGTGGACTAAATGTTATTTTATTATGTCGAAAAGAATATTACCATACCAAGGAAAATTGTTGTTTATATAGAGTATAAATGATGTTCAAAGAAATGCATCTGACAAGTAACACAACAAACATTGTGGAATATTAGAAAAGTTCGAACAGTGGAAAATACTATAGGGGAAGTAAAGCCATTCTAAAATTAAATATATTGATTAAACTACCACTGAGAAAAGAATTAGAAAGGCACAACCCCATCTCTCCTAAATTATTCATAGCATACCTAAAGGAAATTTTCAAGAATTCAGATTGGCAAAATGTCATCATGTTCTTCATCATCATCATCATCATCATCATCATCTCCTCATACGTCTATTGACGCAAAGTGCCTCAATTAGATTTCGCCAGTCTTCTCTTTCTCGAGCTTTTAATTCAATCATTTCCCACTTCAGTTTTCATAGTCCACAGTCATGTAGACCTGGGTCTTTCAGTTTAACGTTTCGTGAACTACTCTCTCTTCTAGTTTCATTTATAATCCTGCCCTGCCATTAAACTCCCATTATTCCCCTGAGGGATTTGTTGACATATTTACGAAATCTATTGGATATTGTTTCATGACTCTTGTACATACAGTAACACCAATCTCATTATACTGATATATAGCCTTATTTATATATGTAATTTCAAGCGATTTGATTTTTAAAAATAACATAACCTAGTTATCGTCCGATGTGGTGTTTTTTTTTTATTATTATTAAATCTTTCATTAAACTCAAATTCTAAAGACCCTGTATTCGAGGTCATATTCCTAAATATCTAAATGATTTTCCTTCCAATGATATTTCATCTTCCTTTTGCATACTCTCGTTCTCATATCTCTGTCTTTCTCGCATCTATCTTGAGCCCAAACTCGTGTGATATTTCATGCATTCTGATAAGCAAGCATTGCAAACTCTGTGGTATTCTGCTAATCAGGACAGCGTCATTAGCATACTCTAGGTCTAATAACTTCCTATAACAAATTCAATTCAATCCCATCCTTCTCCACCATCTCCGACTGTTCTACGCATCACAGAATCCATGAGTAGGATAAATAACATAGGTGACAACACATTCCCTTGGAGTAATCTAATGTTCACTGGAAATTCCTTTGATAGGACTCAACTAACATAAACTTTGCACTTGCAATGCTCATTAACACAATAAATCCAATTTGCATATTTAAAAGGAATTCCATAATAACACAGGACCCCCACATAATTGGCCGGTGCACACTATCAAAGGCTTTTTCCTAGTCCACAAAGACTATCAAAAATGGATTTCTATATCCTACGCATTGTTGTACATGTCTCAAAATGAAAAGTTGGTCAAAACAACTTCCTCCCTTTTCTAAATCCTGTTTGTTCATCTCACAGCTTATCATCCATCATTCTCTCTAGACTCGTTAGAATAAGCACACTATGTATTTTCATGACAACTAACGGGTATGTGATACCTCTTTAGGTATTGAAATCGGCCAGGTATCCTTTTTTAGCCAATACCACCGAACACTCTTCATTCCCTATATAAGAATTTATATTAATGGAAATACCTTAACAAGTTAAGATTTGCAGATGACATAGTTTTATTTATTGAATCATGGAAGAAATTGCAAATTTTTCACCCTCAGTGTGCTTTTTATTTACCTCTCTCTCTCTCTCTCTCTCTCTCTCTCTCTCTCTCTCTCTCTCTCTCTTACGAAAAACCTTTCTTTCGTGATTCTTCGGTAGACTAATTAGCTGCTAAAAAGTGGCATGATATTTCAGGAACGCCAATTTCACAATCCAATCAAACCGGTTTCATTGCTCTTCAATACATTCAATCGCTGATGTGTAAATTATCTCTTGCAATTAAACGTTATTTTTCTTCTACAATAATTCTTAGTAGTGGCAGCGTTTAGCATCTCCTAATTCTATTGTCATCATTCGGAAAAAGAAAAATATTATTAGAGACGTTTCAACCGGAAGATTTTCTTCATTATCAACGTAATTAGTGATGATGAGTGCTAAATTGGTTCTTGGATAATAGTGTTAGGTCTAAATATCCTGGAATAACAACGTCATTGCGGATTTAATTTTAACATTCTTTTGTGACAAGGATTAGTGAAAATTTAATCAATATGCAGTTTAGTAAAAGCCTCCAGCAAAACCGCTTGGTAAGAAATAAAGTTAAGATTAGGTGTCTGCAGTTTCTGATGATAATATCATTTGTTACAACTATGATTACAAGAACAATTATTCTGAAGTTCTTGACTGTTCGGCCAGGAAACCTGACCAACGCTGTGCTGTATGGATTTATAATCTACGATGGTGCCATTCAAGAATTATCATGTATCTAATCCCTGTATCATCACTTGTAAAGGGCATGAATGAAGTGACCTCATCTCAACAGATTAAGAAATATGGTTATTTTATACTTGGTACAAGTCCTTTATGGGGAAGAGGGTTGTAGAGCAATACTTTTTTACTTGGTTATGAATTTATCAAACTCGGTGATTAGGTAAACCATAGACAGCCACGAAAAATTTTTGTGTTTGTTACTCGTCAACAGTTTATTTCTCTTGGCTCCTGTCACCCTCGTGAACAACAATATCCTTAAAACCATATTTGGTGCTTTGACGTGTTACATAAAAGAAAAATTAGTAAGTTAAGACTGTTAATAACCCCTATTGTAAAAAAAAAAAAAAAAAAAAAAACAAAAAAAAAAACTAAGATTTACTGCTGTTAACCCAAACGAGGAATCCGTTTGGATCCGTTGGAGTTTAGGACCCGTGAATACATCGGAGAGTTTCCTCGCTTATGAAGACAAACAAAGGGACCGGAGTTTGTTTGTTTCTCTAATTATTCAAACCAGGAGGAGCTGATTTGTTTTGTTTCCTTTTGTAGTGAGAGGTTTTAAATAACGTTAATAGAATATAGCCGATGTTAAATATATAATAATCTGGTTGATTGAATTATTTCTCTTTGCTGTGCTTATTGTATTTTTTTTCTTCCTGTTGTTGATCTCCATATTTTTATGCCTTACCGTCTATCTTTTTAATCCTTAAATGTTGCAAACTTTCGGAATTATATTAGTTAAACCTTTATTCATTTTATTCTCAAAAATCGTCGAAAGAGAGGAGCTACAGAGATAGTCAAGGAAATATATTTTTTTCAGCAATGTCACAGAAAACTATAATAGGCTATGATGTTATGATAAGTTTATATACATGCAAACACACAAACACTAACATATATATATATATATATATATATATATATATATATATATATATATATATATATATATATATATATGTATATATATATATATATATATATATATATATATATATATATATATATATATATATATATATGTACATACATACATATATATATATATATATATATATATATATATATATATATATATATATATATATATATACATATATAAACATTTGTGTATATATATATATATATATATATATATATATATATATATATATATATATATATATATATACATATATAAACATTTGTGTATATATATATATATATATATATATATATATATATATATATATATATATGCATATATATATATATATATATATATATATATATATATATATATATATATATATATATATATATATATATATATATATATGCACACACACTAGTATTATCTTTCCCCGTTTATTCATATAAGGATCCTGATTAGCACACATTTCTAAATCGTGTGACCTCATTTCTTATGGTAGAACTCGATCCCTTATACGGAAGGTGTCCTGTGTGTATGCATTTACGGTCTGAAATACGGATACGTACTATAATTCAACAAAATATTCATGGAACTCTCTATATATTAACAATAAACCCACGATTAGAACAAAGCAGTACAGCATTAGCTATCATTTGCATAAAATTCTTCCCGAGTATCGAAAGCGTTTGTAACTGGTAGATGAAGATGAACAAAAAAAGACAAAGTTTAAAATTCTAATATTGTCTGCAGATCGAATTTTTTGTAATTTTTGTTATTATAACGTTTCTGAGATTGCTCTATTATATTATTTGGGGTTGATTATCCTTGAAGTATCTGGGCCAATTATAGATAAAGGCATGAGGATGTTAATTCAATTAACCCTTATATATAATAATTAACAAATTTATCCATTTGAACGCAGTTTCTATTCTTTCCTTCTTCTTTTACAACGGAACCAGAATCTGTGAAGAGGTGATAAAGAAGGGCACAGTCGATGGCAATGTCGCAATCTTCAATACTGGCTTCGTATTAAGAGATTCCAGGCAGATATTCCTTCGTCTGTTTTAAAAATCACAAAAACATAAGTTCGGGAAATGTTTCTGAAGAAGCAATTTTCAAACAGCTAGGCAGTATTTTTGCCAAACGCTTGGAAAGAACCAATAACAGGAAACAAATATGTTTATACGTTTCACGTAATTATGTGTGGAGAACCAAATTTGGAAAACTCAACATCGTGAAATCTAGAGATGTTAATAGATAACTTATTTTACATACCTGAGATCCTATTTCAGCAGATTGCATCTAATCATGAAAACGATTGTTTCCTTAGAGATTCTGACATTCTGAAAAGGAAATGGAATATCTTTTTATTGTGGATTTAAAATTCGCGCTTTTTAGTCAAAATGAGCTTTTCTCTTCAATCGAATAGAACATAAAAAAAATAAGTTAATATGAGTAATAAAGATTATACTATTAGCAATAGTGAAATAATAATAATAATAATAATAATAATAATAATAATAATAATAATAATAATAATGATAATAATGGCTGTTGTTACTGTGGGATTAGTTAAGAGAATGTCAACCTTTCTCTTTTCTGCTACATTTGAATTTGAAATGTAGCAGAATTTTGTCAGAATATTCACTATTTTTGGAAATAAATATTCGAAGTAATATTATCGTTTGGTGTTGATGAACTGAAATTGCCTCTGGGTTAAAAACGAGAACTGAACACGCAAAAAAAGATTATATATTTGCTAATGAAGACCAGAAAACTAAAAAATCAAAATTATAAAATCTCAGACACACTTTTCTATATTATTTCTCTTACTTTTATTTTGTTACAGTTTATATACTTTATTATGAAATATTTATTAAAACATTTTACTGGTCTTAAAATATTTATCCTAATTGTTATTTAATTCTGGCATTTCCTGGGTTCCTTTCCTCACTGGGCTATTTTCCCTTTTGGAGCCTCTGGGCTTATAGCATCCTGCTTTCCCAACAAGGGTTGTAGCTTAGCAAGTAATAATAATAATAATAATAATAATAATAATAATAATAATAATAAATAGACGGGAGCATTGTCATAATAGTATATTTGATTATTGGTAGATTAATGGAATTTTATTGAATTTTTTTTTACTCTTCATAATATTTTGATTGTTCAAATAGTTCGAAGCTAGTTTGGAAAGACTAAATCATTCAGTTTGACAAATTAGTTAATTAGAAATTCGATAAGTCTGGTATATTACCCGAGTTGGTGTTCATAGCGTTTTTGCTTTTTGTTTCATGTTAGACTGATCGTTCATATTGCTTCTTTTATCTTATATACCCAATTCGTTGGATTCTTTTTCTAATTTCAAAATCATATTTCAATCATCTCTCTCTCTCTCTCTCTCTCTCTCTCTCTCTCTAGAAGATACTATTTCAGAGATGTCTTTAGTAGAAGGCATTGGAGAGGAAGCATCCGGCAACCGACCCCTTAATTGTTCCGTCGAGGTGAAGATAAGCTTTATTTTTTGAATCACAATCTCCAAACACAACAAAAAATTCGTCTCATCCCTATTTAGTTCAATGTTCAGTTCTTTTTCCCAACTATAATTTTCTTTGAGTTTTCATCTTTTATTCCTTTTTATCCCATCCCTCGAAAGTCTTCTTGGAAGGGAAAATAACATATATAAATATATTATATATATATGTATATATATATATATATATATATGCATATATATATATATGCATATATATATATATATATATATATATATATATATATATGCATATATATATATATATATATATATATATATGCATATATATATATATATATATATGCATATATATATATATATATATATATATATATGCATATATATATATATATATATATATATATATATATATATATATATATATATATATATATATATATGCATATATATATATATATATATATATATATATATATATGCATATATATATATATATATATATATATATATATATATATATATATATATATATATATATATATATATATATGCATATATATATATATATATATGCATATATATATATATATATATATATATATATATATATATATATATATATATATATATATATATATATATATATATGTATATATATATATATATATATATATATATATATATATATATATATATATATATATGTATATATATATATATATGTATATATATATATATATATATATATATATATATATATATATATATTATATATATATGTATATATATATATATATATATATATATATATATATATATATATATATATGTATATATATATATATGT
>NC_090741.1:87440076-87442576 GCF_036898095.1 Palaemon carinicauda | reverse complement strand
TGTGTTTCCTAGGTTGTAATCGTTTCAAATACACACGATTGCCCACAAATACTTTTACTGGTGCGGTTTTTAACCGACCATCATACTTTGAGCTCTGATTTTCAGTAGCTCTTTTCAAAAACCTTTCAGTGGTGTTCATTACTCTCTTCAATAGATTTAATAAATATACACGGTATTTCTCAGTTGAATAATTTGGCAATTGTTGCGAATTAATTAGTACCGTATATGGTAACACAGGATCCTGTCCATACACTAAAAAGAAAGGCGTGTCCCTGAGCGAAGCATTAGAATGCAATGTTCAAAGCTAGCTCAGCAGTAGGAAGTATGGCGTGCCAATGAAGAGGGTCATAAGCCACTAAGTAATGCAAAATTCGCAAAAAATTCCCTATTATGCGACTCTACTAAGCCATTTGCGGAAGGCTTATATACTGTCACTGAAAAGTGTTCAATTTTAATCAAGTCCGTGAACAATTTCACCACTTTATTCATAAACTCACAACCATTATCACTTATCAAAATTATCGTTCAAACCAAACCTAGTAATGAAAGAGCACAGCGCCTGGGCTAATGAATTTACAAATTTATCCAACATTGTGTAAGTATGAGTGTACCGAGTAAATGCATCCACAAATACACATATACTCATATGTTGTGTTAACCCAGTAGGAAATGGTCCTACTACATCCATATGTACTCTATAAAATTTAATGGGAACAATCGGCCACTTTCTGGCTTCCGGTACAGTGTTTTTATGTTCATTGAAACAGATAAAAGCATGACAACCTTTTATATAATTCTCTATAGATTTTTTCATTCCTAACCAAAAGAAGGATTCACGTGCGCTCCTTAATATTCTATCAATCCTTAAATGCCCTGCATACGGACTTGCATGTACAATGTGAATGGCTCGTTTAATTAAAGAGGGAGGAAGAACTACCCATGCACAAAATTCCCCTCCCTCTTCTCGTAAGCACAATATGAGACATTATTTTCAATAAAAAATTTGTTTTACTGTACTTCTCAGGATTCTTTTATGTCCTAACCTCCCAAGTCAATCAAGCCTGTATCATCTAGGCATTCATTATGGATACCCCTGGTCATGTCCTTGGTCATCCACATATATTCCCCTTCGCTGTTCGTATCTCTCTCTCTCTCTCTCCCTCTCTCTCTCTCTCTCTCCTCTCTCTCTCTCTCTCTCTCTCTCTCTCTTCTTTCTCCCACCCCGTTTTCTGAATGCCCATCGGAAGAATTTTCATCTCGTTCTCTAATCTCTCTATTTTGATGGGGGTCTTCAACATTTTGGTTACGTTTTTCGTTCCTCTTTTGTGCCCTATTTGTTACTCCTATTACTGCACCTTTAGAGAGAGCATCAGCTACCTTGTTAGCTTTACCTTCTATATGGAGAAAAACCCTTTATATTGAACTCTAACAACCTCTCAATTCATCTCGCTTGACTAGAGGTCAAATCATTTTTATAATACAAATCACGTAAGGGGCGATGATCACTTTGCAACTCAATTGACTGACCTAATGAAAAGAACCGGTGCCTCTCTAGAACCCAAAGAATAGCCAAAGCCTCTCGATCGAATGTAATATAATTCTTTTCTGCCCCTTTTAACGCCAGGGAAGCAAAACAAATGGGTCTCTCTGCCTTTATCGTCTCGTTGAGAAACTATGCCACCAATAACTACGCTACTCGCAACTGTTGTCACTAAAAACGAGCCATCAAATCTAGGATATACGAGTAATTTATTGCTAGTTAAGGCAGCTTTCAAATGGTAAAAGGCCCTTCTTTCTTCCCCTCCCTAATTTATTACTATTTGTTTCTCTAAAGCATCTAAGGGTCTCCTTATCTCTCCAAAACCTCTTTTTATTTTACGGTAATACCCAGCGAGCCCAAGGAACCCAGCAACTTCCTTCGAGTTACGTGTCCTGGGGAAATCTGTAATAGCTGCTAATTTACTGGGGCATGGTTGGATACCTTCTGGGGTTATTATGGGACCTAAAAATTCGACCTCTTTACAGAGAAATTTGCACTTTGACAAATTTATTTTCATACCATTACGTCGCAATGCTTCTAAAGCTTTACGAATATTATTATTAACTTCTTCGGCTGTTTTCCCTGTAATTATGATATCAACTAAATAAACAAGAACATCATGGCCAATTAAGGGTGAAAAAACAGCCATCATTACCCTCGAAAAATGACTTGGAGCATTTTTAACACACAAAGGAAGAAAATTAAACCAAATAATTGATCGTTAGTTATAAATGCCGTTTTAAATTTCGTGTCTTCCTGATTGGGTATTTGATATTAGCCAGATTTTAAATCAACAGTTGTAAAATATTTGCTATCCCATACTTTCAAAAGTAATTCTTCGATTGAGGGCAATGGGAATGCATTATCCTTAGTGACTGCCTTCAATTTCCTATAATCAACAAACAATCTTACCGAGTCATCCTTTTTCCTAACAGCTACAATTGGAGAATCCCAGGGGGA
>NC_090741.1:87421847-87434576 GCF_036898095.1 Palaemon carinicauda | reverse complement strand
CCTGAATGGTTATACGATTTTCCTACAGTACTTGCAGTTAATGGGGTTTCTACTCGACAGCAGGAAAATCTGTATGTAGAATGGGCGAAAACAGAGATAGGCTCCCGCCAGTTTAGAGTTCGAGGCCCAGCATAATACAATAAAGTACCTGGCACAATTAAACAAAATTCCTCTCTCGCTGCTTTCAATATACACTTAAAGAAACTCATTTTAAATGGTCCCGATTAATGTAAAAACGTTATGCTTAATTGACTTATTAAAAGTGCTTTTGAAGGCACCACTGTACTTCTATAGATGTTGGAATTAGTTTTAGATAATATTTATGGATAAGTTGGCTTTTATTTACAAATTAAGATTTCCTTATAATCTAGTATGCTTATTTGATTATTCTGTGTTATTTTAATACTATTTGTACATGAATTGTTTTTAACAAAACGTATGTGGTCTATGACAATGTATATCAATATTCGGCAAGAGTAATTTTTACTCACTATATTCTAAGTAAATACTTTCTGATTTTATGATATTCTTTTATTACTGATGAATTATTTCAATTACAAAGTTTTAGCCGATTTGTTAATTGTTAAAACAACTTTTGTATGTCTAAAATAACAAATATTTGAACTATTTGTAAGATGATTTTACTAATTGTAGCTTTATATTTTATGAATACCTAATGTAAATATTGGAAAGAAAGAATTATTATTATTATTATTATTATTATTATTATTATTATTATTATTATTATTATTATTATTATTATTATTATTATTATTATTATTATTATTATTATTATTATCTCTCTCTCTCTCTCTCTCTCTCTCTCTCTCTCTCTCTCTCTCTCTCTCTCTCTCTCTCTCTCTCTCTCTCTCTCTCAGTTATTCAAAGAAAAGCTATTCTCCAAATATATTTCCCTACAACTGATGTATTATTTGAAACCAGCCTAATATTTACTGGAAGCTAGGTGGGGTTGAAAGTAGGGGTCTGTTATGAAGGCGCCGTAATGAGTCCCATATAAATATGGAAGAATAGGGCTTCCAGCTGTAAGGGAATCACCGTCCATTCCAACATCTGGCAGAGAAACGCCAGTGATTTTCATACGCACTTTCCCATATAGGTTCTTATCTTCAATTACTCCGCAACATTTTAATGCTGAATACACTGTCCATCTTGAAATATCACTAGGTTTTGGTAGCCTGGAGGTAGCGTCCTTGCCTGGTAATTTCCGGACTGGAGTTTAAATCATGCTCAGACTCCTGTGTTCCTTTGGTCGCCGCAACCTCATCATCCATGCGAGCTAAGTTTGGGGGTTTTGTGGGAGCCTATAGGTCTACCTGCTGAATCATCAGCAGCCATTCCATAGCTCTCCTAGGACCTAGCTTGGGTGGAGAGGGGGCTTGGGTGCTAATCATATGTATATATGGTCAGTCTCTAGGGCATTGTCCTTCTCGATAGGGCAGTGTCACTGTTCCTTGCCTCTGCCATTTATGAGTGACCTTTAAACCTTTATATAGGCTCTTTAGTTCACTATTCTTAAAATGTATCTTTGTGAATGGGGTTTTAGTCGTAGAGAGTTTAAAACAAAAACAAAATGGCTCTTATTCTGAATGATCTGAAAACGCATCTCTCAGAACTCTCTCTCTCGCTCTCAGCAATGGTAGAAATTAACTTAATAAACTTACTCTTGTTCTCGGCAGTGTGAAAGAGGCTCCTCGCTGAATGCACTCCTAAACTTAATGAAGTTAAAAGAGGCTTTGGAGAATAACTCTCTTAATCTCACTAATGTGAAGATGTTTTCAGTCTCATATATGATAAAGACTCGTCCTAGTAAATTTGATCTATATTTCAGTAATGTTAAAATTCATCTTAATGAATATATTTTCAATCTATATGGTACTAAAACGTATCTTGTTAAATGCCTTCTCTATTTCAAGGATCCTTGAGAAGCGATTTTTTACGTACACATTATTTGTAAATGATTATGAAATGCGTCCTACGATATGTGATTTTGAAGATAGTGGCTTTAATGTTGTTTTGTTGTATGAGCTCTGTATTACATATTTTAAGACAAACATTATCGTTACCCTTGCCATGTAAGTGATATGAATTAAATTCATAAATAAATAAATAATAATAATAATAATAATAATAATAATAATAAATATAATAATAATAATATTAATAATAATAATAATAATAATAATAATAATAATAATAATAATAATAATAATAATAATAATAATAATAATAATAATAATAATAATGTGTAAGCAGAATCAGTCGTCACACAGTGTTGGGAAGTACCCAACTATATGATAGTGTGAGTAAGAAGAAAACAAGAACGTTGACCAAAAAAATATGTTGACCTGTTATCACCCAAATAAAATTGAAAAACTAATTCCAACGAGTCTATCTCCAAAAATGAGCACCAGTTGTGTTATTCCTTTTTTTCCATTTACTCTTTTTTAGTGAATTGTTACCCTCGAAATAATCCCATAATACCACTTGGAATAACTGTCACTAATCTGGATAATACATTCTGCTAAAGCATCCTTGTCTCCATGTGTCCATAATTCCATGAAATTCTATTTTTTAATTTTTCTATTTGCAGCATAACATGATTGATTAAATTTTTTGTTGTTTGCCATTTTTCGTTATGAATAGTTTAATGTTTTTCACGTATTTACAAAGTAACTCCTTCATTAATAGAAATATTTCTCTGTCTGCAACTTTCGAATATCATGTGACATAATTAGTGGGTTTCTTTATTTTCAAACAGGAAACTATCACACAAGATAGCATAATCATTATAGTATCTCTACATCTGGTATGCTAGTCGTGTATGGCATTACTAAATAGATAATTTCTCTTAAAAAGCACTATCATCAATCAGAAAAAAAACCTGTAACTCAAGACCATTCAGAAAAAAACTTGTAACTCAAGAGGCACTTATCCTTATTACTGGGAATAAAGTAAAAAGGGATAATTGTATACCCTATTTTTTTTTTTTTTTTTTCAAATCCAGCCGACACATCAACAAGATTTATAAAACACTTATGACATCCTAAGTAACCATTGTTAACGATATTCAAATTTAATTTTTCAACAATTCTTCTCTCTCTCTCTCTCTCTCTCTCTCTCTCTCTCTCTCTCCTCTCTCTCTCTCTCTCTCTCTCTCTCTCTCTCTCTAAGAATATCTATTCTTCAAATGTTTCCCTACATTAGATACATTCTTTAAATCCAGCCTAATATTTCTTCCAAGCTACGCGGGCTATGTAGGCTGGGTTGAAAGTAGGGATCTGGCATCAAGGCTCCGTAATGAGTCTTATGTAATATGGAAGGATGGGGCTGCCAGCTGTCGGGGAATCCCCGTCCCTTACAACATCTAGCAGAGAAACACCTCTTGCCCAAAACGCACACAATTCTTCTATTCAATTATAGAGTAACGTTTTAATGCTGACTACACTGTCTATCTTAAGATATCATTTGATTGTGGTGGCCTGGAGGTAGCGTCCTTGCCCTGTTATTGCCGAAATGGGGTTCTAATTTTACTCAGACTCCTAGTTCCTCTGGTCGGTGTAAAATCACTAACCCATGTGAGCTAAGGATGGGGAGGGGGAGCCTATAGGTCTATCTGTTGAGTCGTCAGTAGCCATTGCCTGGCTCTCCTTGGTCCTAGCTTGGGTGGAGAAGGGCCTTGGGCGCTGATCATATATATATATATATATATATATATATATATATATATATATATATATATATATATATATATATATATATATATATATATATTATATATATATATATATATATATGGTCAGTCTCTAGGGTATCGTCTGCTCGATGGGGCAATGTCACTGTCCCTTGCATCTGCCATTCATGGGCGACCTTTAATCCTTTAAACCTTTAAATAGGCTCTTTATTTCACTGATTTTAAAGCGTATCTTTATGAATGTGCTTATAATCTTAGAGAGTTTACTACAAAGAAGGGTCCACAGGGCTCTTATTCTCATTTATCTTAGAACACATCTTCCAGAACGCTCTCTCGCTCTCAGCAATGTTAGAAATTACCTTAATAAACTTACTCAAGTTCTCAGCTGTGTGAAAACGCTCCTGGCTGAATGCACTCCTAAAGTTAATGAAGTTAAAAGAGGCTTAAATGAATAACACTTTTAATGTCACTAATGTGAAAATGCTTTCAGTCTCATAGATGATAAAGACTTGGTATACTGAATTTGATCTACATTTCTTTAATGGTAAAATTCATCTTAACGAATATACTTTTAATCTCTTTGATACAAAAACGTATATTGCACATTCATTCTTCATTCAAAGGAAATTTAAGAGAGTCTTTTTTTTCTACCGTTTATCCCTCAGTAATTTGGAAATGTATCCTTCGGTATGCCATTTTTAACCTTGTGGTTTTATTACCGTCTTGTTGCATGAGCTCAATATCAGTTATTTTAAAAAACCGTATCGTTTGCCCTTTCCATGTAAGTGATATGAATTAAATTTATAACTACGATGATAGTAACAATTATAAAATTGTTGATAATAATAATAATAATAATAATAATAATAATAATAATAATAATAATAATAATAATAATAATAATAATAATAATCGGTATTGTTATTTGTTTAAAATTTCTATATCGGACAATATTTCGAATATGTTATAAAAGGACCTAATTAATAATTCTTCACTCATATTGAATAACTGAAAGGATTTCATTATGGACGAAAACTCCTTCATATCAAAGTCTGGAATTCAAAATACCATATATTTTTTAAATGTGGCAGCTTTTGTTGCATAGATTCGTTATGAATTGAAATTTAGGTTTCCAAGTTGCTTTTCAATATATTTTCACCCTACAGGATGATTAGCATTATACCAATATGTGCGGTTTTTAATAATGAAATTAGAATTAATGAATAATAATAATAACACTAATAGCTTCAATATGAACATGAATCAAAATGATAATGATAATAGGAGCATGTGAAAGGTTTTATGAACAACAGCAACAACAACAGCAACAACAATACACGCGCGCGTACGCACATACACACACACACACACACACACACACACATATATATATACATATATATATATATATATATATATATATATATATATATATATATATATATATATATATATATATATATATATATATATATATATATATATATATATATATATATATATATATATATATACAGATCCTCTAAAAATAGAGAATGAATTTCTATTAAATAAAAAGGTGTGCAAATGAATGATGAAAAATATTTTTCTGAAATACTGAAAAAAAAAAAGGGAGACGGAAGGGGAGAAATGAATTCAAAACATAGCGAAGAGGAGAAAAGGGAGAGAAGTGCAAGAAATATCAAACAATTATGAGTGAGGGTCTGATAGGAAAAGAATATCAAAATAAAGAAAATAGGTAGAAGTGAAAAGGTTTTCGATAAAAATAATTGTGTTCTGCCCACCAAAATATACGATTAGTACTTCTAATTATGAAGTGAATTTTCAAATATGAATTCACTCTCAGTAGACCTCCTTTACCTTCGTAAAACTAGTGCAAACTTTACAAATAGGGACATTCCCTATTTTTTTTTCTAATGCAATATGAAAACATCCTCGTCAGATAATATTTTTGTGCGATTTGACAATTAGCAAAATCAATATTAGGGAAGCATTCTACAGTAATATATTGTTGGTACATTCTTAATATCCTAAATAAAGTTTTCTAAGGTAAAGAGGAACGGGTTTCATACATATATTAATTATACGAATGTGCACAGGATTTATCATTTCAGAAGTTCTAATTAAAAGTTTGAGTAAAAATGGATAACTCTTGTATTTGCGTTTTCCTTTAATATACTCTAAATATATATAAACTCTTTTGCTGAAATATACAAAAAATAATTATTCAAAGCTAGAATATGCGATTTATTTCAATGATACTGGTCTTAAAATATTATAATTTCCCTAGTTACCTTTCCTCACTGGCCTATTTTTCCTGTCGGAGACTCTGGGCTTATAGCCACCTGCTTTTCCAACTAGGGTTTGTAGCTTTGCAAGTAATAATAATAATAATAATAATAATAATAATAATAATAATAATAATAATAATAATAATAATAATAATAATAATAATAATAATAATAATAAAGGGATTTGGAGCCAAGCAAAAAATAAATTTTTGGTTGAGATAGCCATGTCGTCCTGATGGAAGGTTCCCTTAAGTGGCTTCTTAGGGTGTATTTGACTACAGTGATTTTCCCAGAGAATTTACCTTAAGGTCTCCAGAATTCTAACTCCTGGCGTGAATATCCCTACTTTTTTTCTTTTTAGGGATATCGCATAATATCAGAGGACGTATTCTTGACATGCTACATAGCTATCTTCACCCTGAATAGCGTTTCCATTTCGAGGGGGAAAAGTAGCAAGAAAAAACCAAGGGGAGCCGTTAATAAGGTACCGCTCCTCCATTACTGTTTTGGGTAGCTAGATGACGTCATCATCGCCGCCATCTTTATTTAATGTAGCATAAAGCGAGGTGCTACAGATAAAGTACTATTCGGGAGGGATCCTTCCAAGCCCTTTTCTATAAAATATGGGGGCGGGTCCATCAGGAAGACATGGCTATCTCACCCAAAAATAGATATTTCGCTTCGCTCAAAACTGATTTTTTTGGGCTCAGGCCATGTCGTCCTTATAGAAGTATACCAGAGCATTTCTGTATCTGTGGATTTCATATAATGTCTTCACCTCAAGACGATATTTCCCAAGTCGCTCAGACCTAGAGACATATGACGATACGGTTATACGTCATTCCTTCTAATTATGAACTATGTTAGTGCTTCCTGCCCCTTGGAGGGAAGGGTCATATTAGACTGCAAAAATTCTCAAGGTTTGCATATTTTATATGAACAAACCTAGCAGTAAAATGGGTATACTGGTCTTATCGTATACATCCTCAATCAAAGTTTGTATTCCGAATATGAACAAATGTTCGTAAAAGTCACTATCACCTCCCCGTGAATGCAGGGCTAGCTGTATGCAAAGACAGACAGGTTTTGTATCCAAGTAGGAACAAAAGTTTGTATGAGTCAGTATCACATCCAAAGTGTACGGAATTGGGTATATATCTATGTAGAAACAGGTATTGATTCACAGAAAAGAGGTTTGTTTACACGTAGGAAACAATTTATACCATTGTTCACTTATTTATATGCAGATAAAAGGGATGATCATAAATATTGCTCTTACTCATCTTTATATATTTCGGTTTAGGGCGAATAAGAAGCAAATACCGGTTGGTTTTTATTAGCAGCCAAGAAAATTTGTAATTCAACATACATTTTATAGTATTATACAAAATGTTTGTGAAATAAATTAAGTATAAATATACAGGTAATTCCAGAAATACTTGTTTCATCTGAAAAGAAAACCATTATAATACCACTAAAATGAAAAATTCCGTAAATTTTCTAATCTACTTTTCTGTAATTAGCTGTCTTTTCACACTTGTGTAAAAGTCATATGACACACGTGTTATTCTTTATGCTTTTATCACCTTTAGTATTTGGAACAGTCTATAGTGTCACCATGGTGGGACTTCACTTAACATGTTGCACCGTAAGGTGTCAACACGCACACCCTACACATAAAAAGTCCCAATTCATTCACTGTTCCTTACAGCATTAAGCAAAAGGTTTTAAACTTCTTGCCACCACCACAAATCTGTTGATCTCCTGCACTTGCTTCAAGAAGTGTTTGAAAAACGCTCTGGATGACTTCCATCCAGTATATAAACGAATATATTCGAAATCCATATATTGGAAAAAATTCAGAGACGAAATAACTTTTCTCAGATCGTGACAGGCGGTTGTAATGTCTGGATCCGTTTTGCGAATAATGTAGGTGATCTTCGCCCTCAGTTGTTTTAAAGACAAATTTGAACCTGATGTTCCTCCTTTAAAGAGCTGTCCTCGGCCAAAATCTGAATTTCTATGAAGATAGACCTTTAGGCACTCCACTGGACACAGAGACATCTTCCTTCAGAGGGCAGATTCTCCAGGGACCCCACCTTTTGGTGGGTAGCTCGTTTTTTAGCGAGAAACGTTGGATTAGGAAAAAGATTCAGTTCTCCCCTTTCAGTGAACTGAATATGGCCCTCACCTCTAGAAAGGCCCACTATATCGCTAACTCTGGCCTCCGAGGCTGGGGCAAATAAGAACATAAATTTTTGCATCAAATCTTTCAGAAAACAGTTCTCATTGTTCAATGTTGATGCAAAGTGAAGAACCTTATCCGAGGATCAGGTTATGGGCCTCGAAGGTGCTGCAGGCCTCAGTCTGGCACAGGCCTTAGGGGTCTTGTTAAAGATTTCGTTAGAGAAGTCTGCTAAGAAGGCGTAGAGTAAAGGTCTAGTCAAGGCAGTTTGACACGTTGTTATCGTTTTAGCTGCTAAACCCTGTTCATGAAGATGAACAAAGAAGGATAAACAGAAATCTGTTGAGATCTCTTTTGGTTTCTTTGCCTTGACAAACGCAACCATTTCTTCCAAAACGACTCATATTGTCTTTTGGTAGATTACACTTATATTTTTCTAGAAAGTTTATACTGTCTCTCGTAATCTATAACCTTTTCATAATTGCTAAGGAGAGAAAATTATGAGATGAAGGTTTCGGGTTTTCTGTGATGAAGCGAAGACTGTTGACTTCTGTACTTGTCGAGACAGAACGGGGTCCAGCAATGGGACCAGCCTCAGCCGCAACTCCAATACTACAGGGAACCATATGCTCATTGGCCACTTGTGAGCCATTATCACTGTCGTTCGTTGAAAGGATCTCAGCTTGTGCAAGACTCTCGAAAGAAGGCTGGATGGAGGGAGCAGGTAAATCCTATACCATCTGTTCCAATTGAGGGACATAGCGTCCACTGCTTCCGCTAGAGGGTCCTCGTATTGGGCCACGTAACGAGGTAGTTTCTTGTTGTCGCTCGTCGCGAAGAGGTCAATCTGCAGTTCTGGCACTTGACGTAAGATGAAGGAGAATGGTCCTGCGTCTAAGGACCACTCTGACTCTATCGGCGTGAGCCTTGATAGAGCGTCAGCCGTCACGTTGCGGAATCCTTGAAGGTGAACTGCTGATAAGTGCCATCTCTTCTTTTCCGCCAAACAGAAAATGGCCAACATTACTTGGTTGATTTGGGGCGATCTCGAACCTTGACGATTCAGACATCTCGTTATTACCTCGCTGTCCTGGACCAGCTTTATGTGGGTCAAGCAGCGAGGAGCCTATTTTTTCAGTGTAAGGAAGACTCTCATGGCTTCCAGGATGTTTATGTGGAGGGTCTTGAATAGATTTGAACATGTGCCCTGGACTTTCCGTTGGTCAGAGTGACCTCCCCATCCTTCCTTTGATGTGTCTGTGTGGATGATGACTGAAGGTGGAGGTGGTTGTGAGGGTACCAATTTCTTCAAGTACTTGGCCTCCGACCACAGCTTGAGAAGTGATTGTAGGCGAGTCGGTATTGTTCTTCTTAGATCTCTTTGAGCGTTTGATGAGTATCTTCTCCAGACTCCTATTGCATCCTTTAATTATGCTCTTTGCACTGGGTCTGTCAATGATACAAACTAAAGGGAACCCAGCACTCTCTCCTGTTAGCGTCTTGATATCTGACCAAATTGCAGAAGTCTCTTGACAGATCCTGCTATCTCTCTCGTCTTCTTTGACAGAATTGAAAGACGGTGTGACTGTAAGTTCCAATGTATTCTAATTCATTGAAACTTCTGAGCTGGTATACAGTCGAGACTTTTTGCTGTTGATCTGGAATCCCAGATGTTCCAGGAACTGGATCACTTTCTTAGAGGCTTGCATGCATTCCGTTTCGGATGCTGCCCACACCAGCCAGTCGTCATGGTAGACTACTACCTGGACAACTTTTAGGCGTAGATGATGAATGACTGCATTTGCAAGCTTTGTGAATATCTTTTGGGGCATGTTTAGCAAGAAGGCATGGCTCTGAAGACGTATTTCTTCTTCTGTAGCCTGAATCCTAGGTTGGAGGAAAGTTGACGATTGATTGGACTATGCCAGTAGGCATCTTCCATGTCTTTGGAGACTGTTTATGCCTTTTTGGCAACAGGGTCCTTATATGTTTAAGGGTTAACATCCTGAACTTGTAGTTTACTTTTATCTTGTTAGTGGTGACAAGCCCAGAAGGACTCTGGGTTTGAGCCCTTCTTGGGAACACAAAAATGCCTTCCTTGAAATTTGATGGACTTTGCCCTCTTTATTACTCTTTTGCTCAAGAATTATCGGATATATTCTTCCAGAACGGGGGTGGGGTGTTGGAAAATTGAGGGAATGACGGTGGAGCTGCTTTCCAGCTCCAACCTAGTCCGTTCTTGATTGGGCTTTGGGCCCAGGGATCTCATTTCTGCTGTTGACCAGAGGATTTGCCTCTTTGACCGTGTCCTCCCGTATTTCCTATTCCTCTTGAGGGGCATCTAGAGGAGCCTCTAAATGTTCCTCTACCTTTCGGCCGAAAGATAGTGAACTGTCTCTCAAAGGCTGGAGTAAAGGCTGGTGAGTGTGTTACCACCTGCTGGGGTAAAAACTGGAGGTGGTTTGAGGTTGTGCCACCGCCTGGGGCACCGCGGTAATGGGAAGTTATTGTTGCTTTTGGTGTTGTTGTCTGGCGGGGCGAGAGGGCAACCTTGGCCTCTTTGTCTTCCTTTTGGGTTGGGGACGCTGATCCGGGGAAGACTTCCTTTTTAGTGACAAGCCCCACTTTTGCAGAAGGCTCCTATTCTCCGTGGCAGCCTTGTTGACTACTTCCTTGATCACTTCACTAAGGAAGAGGTTCTTTCCCCAGATATTGGAAGATATTAGCTTCCTGGGTTCATGTCTCACCGCAACCGAGGCGAACACGAACTCCCTGCAAGCCCTTCTGACTTTAACGAAGCCATATAGGTCGCTTGTTACATTATCCAAATGTGTTTTAGCCATAACCATAAACATATCTGGGTTCTTAGCATCGCTTGATATTGTCTCCAAGGTAGTCTGGAGGGACATAGAAGCGGCAAGCCTTCATTTAGTCTCTTGCTCCCTGCGCTAGAGAAACTCTGACAGCTTAGGGAGGTTCTCGCCAAACTGGCATCCGGCAATATTTGCCTCCAACTTCCCGACTGAGAAGGTAAGATGTACTTCCTTCCAGTCCTTCTGGTCCATATGCAAAGTGAGGAATAAAGGTCTACACTCCTCGATTGTAGGACAAGGTTTCCCTGCTTCTATTGCCTTTAGTACGGCCTTGTACCCTTTTTCCACAAAGGAGAAGGCCCGAGTAGTTGAAGAAAGAAAGGAAAGGTTTTTCTTACTCAGGGCTGGCACCTTGAAATTAGTGAAGCCCCTCTCCTTCAAGGTACTAGCCAACAAACCCTAAGCTTTGGATTGGTAAAAAACTATGGCCTCTTTTGGCTCTGTCTCTTCCTTCGACACTGGTTCCTCCTTCAGACGGACGAAGCAGTCTGGATAAGACCCCAAGTTGGGCTAAATCTCCACATCCACGATGGGGACTGATCCCAGCTTTTCAGAGATATAAATCTTTCCGTTTGTCAGGGGCATGTACTCCTTGGGTTCACATCAGAACATGAAGGAAGATCCTTCACGTTGAGTCTCTTGTGAGACCCACGGGATTCTGCAAGTTGGCGTATTTCCAACCTCAACGCAGCTTCCTTTTCTTCATTCTGCTCCTGCATCTTCTCCATCATTAACATGATGGAAGACTTCCCTATGTCATCAGATGGAGGAGCAGATGATGTCGAGGGTACTGGTTCTGGGGCAAGAACCGACGAAACAGAAGCCGACTCGACTTCCTGCTCCTCCCTATCAGGAGCCAAAGTAGACTCCTCTTCTTGACCTCCTGCAAGAAGGTCCTTCTCAGTGTCTTCTGACAACTATGACATCCTGTCATCTAGCTGGATATCCTTCATCGCGTCTGAGACATCCAACTCCATGGATAACTGGACGCATGGGATCTCTGGGTGAGTCAGTGGTAGGACAGCATCCTTAGATGCTCTAGAGAAAAGATAGGCCGGCATCCTTTTGTTCTTAAGGTAAGGACCCGTGGCGTTCATTTGGAAGCTTGGTGATGGAACAGTGTGCGTGCGCCCTGCACACCTCATCGCCACAGAAGCTTTTGCTCCTCACGTTACAGAAGACGTTGGTACACTTAGGGTGGTCCTCTTGTAAAGAGAGGAAAATAAAATGAGTATATGGTGGTTCGTCTCACTGGACAAACTACACTAATATCATAATTAATATTTTTTTTTCTTGTATATACCTTAGGATATATAAGCTAGAAATGAAATAGGAAAGACACATACGTGTGTTTCCTGCCCAGCCAATTGCTGTGCCCTCCCTCAAAATTAAAACCAAGGGACAATCTATTTAAGAAAGCCTATTGGAAGTGTAACTTAATTCTAGCTCCAAGAAGGTTTGAGATTGAGGATCATTATTAGTGATCATTTATCAGTCTATAAAAAGAACTTCCTTTCTTCATATTTTATGGTCTCAACAATAGGCTACGCATGGCTATACAGAGTTTGTTGGAAAATTTAGGCTACCATATAATATATACTGTAGTTTTCTGTTTGCAGTATAATCTATATTATAAATATTCTGGCTACTATATAGTCATATACTGTA
>NC_090741.1:87399347-87416847 GCF_036898095.1 Palaemon carinicauda | reverse complement strand
TTTGAAGAAAACTCTGCATGACTTCCATCTAGTGTAAGCATGAAGGCTTTCAAACGACATCGTCTGAAAGAAATTCAGAGACGAGGCAACTTTTCTCGGATCAGGACCTGCGGGCGTACTGTCTGGATACGCTCTGCGTATAAAATAGGTGATTTTCGCCCTTAACTGTTTCGAGGATAATGTTGAACCAAACGTCTCTCCCCTGAAAAGCTGACCTCCCTTAAAGTCTGAAGTTCTACAAGATAGACCTTTAGGCATTGCACTGGGCAGAGGGATGCTTCTTCCTTCAGAGGGCAGATTCTCCAGGGACCCCATCTCTTGGTGGGCAGCTTATTCTTAGTGAGAAACGTCGGGTCCGGAAAGAGGTTCAGTTCTCCGGCGTTTGTGAACTGAATGTGGCCATCATCCCTTGAGAGGGCCACTATTTCACTAACTCTGGCTCCTGAGGCTAGTGCAAATAAGAATATCACCTTTTGAGTCAAGTCTTTAAGCGAGCAATCCTCATTGTTCAAAAACGATGCTAAGTGAAGAACCTTATCCAAAGACCATGAAATGGGCTTTGGAGGAGCTGCGGGCCGAAGTTTAGTGCAACCTTTTGGAATCTTGTTGAAGATTTCCTCAAAAAAGTCTACCTGGAAGGGATATATTATTGGTCTGGCTAGGGCAGATTTACATGTAGTAATCGTGTTGGCTGCTAAACCTTGTTCATGAAGATGGATGAAGAAGGACAAGCAGAAATCCTTAGAAAGCTCCTTAGGTTTCTTTGCCTAGAAAAAGGCCACCCATTTCTTCCAGGAAGACTCATATCGTCTTCTTGTTGACTTTGACTTATATTCTTCTAAGAAGTTAATACTGTCCCTAGAAATCCCGAACCGTTTCTTGACCGCTAGGGCGAGAAAATCACGAGATGAAGTTTCTGGGTTTTCTCTGATGAAGCTGAGAGCGTCCATTTTTTCACTTGCTGAGTCAGAACTGGGTCCGGCAGTGGGATCAGTTTCAGGCTAGTTCCGTTATCAAAGGGAACCAGACACTGTTGGGCCACTTGTGGGCCACTACTGCTGCTATCCCTCGAAAGGATCTCAGTTTGTCGAGGACTTTCAGCAGATGGTTGGTTGGAGGGAACAGGTAGATCTTGGACCAACTATTCCAATCTATGGACATTGTGTCTGTCGCTTCTACTAGAGGATCCTCGTACGGGGCCACACAACGGGGTAGCTTCTATCTGCAGTCCTGAGACTTTTCGTAATATGAAGAAGGATGATTTTGAGTCTAGGGACCATTCTCACTCTATCGGGTTGACCCTGGATGGAGCGTCCGCCGTCACATTGTGAAACCCTTGAAGGTGAACTGTTGACAAGTGCCATCTCTTCTTCTTCGCTAGACGGAGGATGGCCAGTATCACTTGATTTATGTGAGGCGACCTCGAGCTCTGTAGATTTAGGCATCTCATTACAACTTCGCTGTCTAGAACCAGACGGATGTGGATTGAGCAGCAAAGTTCCAGTTTCTTTAGAGAGAGAAGAACCGCCATGGCTTCCAGAAAATTGATGTGGAAGGTCTTGAAGTGGGGAGTCCAGGTTCCCTGGACTCTCCGATGATGAGAGTGACCTCACCACCCCACTTTCGAGGCGTCTGTGTGAACGTGACTGCCGGTGGAGGTGGTTTCAGAGGTGCCTTGCTCCTCAGGTTCTTGGCTTCCGACCATGGTTTGAGTAGTGATCGCAGGCGATTTGGAATCGGTCTTTGTAGATCTCTTCGAGCGTTTGATGCGTAGTTTCTCCAAACTCCTGATTCATCTTTTAATTGAGCTTTCAATATTGGATCTGTCAATGAGGCAAACTGGAGGGACCACAACACCCTCTCCTGTTGCCTTCTTGATATCCTGTCGGATTGAAAAAGTCTCTTGACAGATCTTGATATATCTTTCCTCTTCTTTGAAGGAATGGAAAGACAGTGTGACTATAAATCCCGGTGTACGCCGAGCCACTGGCACTTTTGAGCTGGAGATAGACGAGACTTTTCCAAGTTGATCTTGAAATCTAAGTTTTCCAGGAACTGGATCACTTGCTTGGAGGCTTGCCTGCACTCTTCCTCGTATGCTGCGCATACCAGCCAGTTTTCCAGGTATGCTACTACCTGGATTCCCTTTAGGTGTAGTTGATGAATGACTGCATTCGCTAGCTTGGTGAATACCCTTGGGGCTACTTTTAGACCGAAGGCCATGGGTCTGAAAACGTACTTTCTTTTCCGTAGTTCGAACCCTAGATAGGGGGAAACTTGACGATTGATTGGAACATGCCAGTACGCATACGTCATGTCTATGGACACTGTTTATGCCCGTTTGGGCAAAAGGGTCCTTATATGTTGAAGCGCCAGCATTCTGAATTTTTGGTTCACTATGAACTTGTTGAGTGGTGATAAATCCAGAATGACTCTGAGCTTTTCCGAATCCTTCTTCAGAATACAAAATAGCCTTCCTTGGAATCTGATGGACCTTGCCTTCCGTAAAACTCTTTTGTTCAGGAGTTCCTGAATATATTCTTCCAGAATGGGGGTTGAGTGCTGGAAGAATTGTGGAAAGTTTGGTGGAGTTAAGCTCCAACTCCACCCTAGTCCTTTCCTGAATAGGCTGTGGGCCCAGGGATCGAAGGTCCAACGATCCCGGAAGAGGAGAAGTCTCCCTCCTACCGGTAGCATCTCACTTGGAGTGCTGGCTGGAGGATTTGCTTCCTTGTCCACGATCCACCTTTGTTACCCCTACCTCTGAAGGGGCATCTAGAGAACCCTCGAAAGGAACCATGAGACTTTGGCCTAAAAGTCGTCAATTGGCTTACAAAGACTGGGGTGATTGGGTCGCCAGCGTTTGGGGCACCAGTTGGAAGGTGGTGGTTGGATGTGCCACCGTCTGGGGCACCGTGGCCACGGGATGCTGTTGCTGTTACCTAAGCCGAGAGGGCACTCTTGGTCGTTTTCATTTAATCTTCAGCTGGGGACCCTCGTCAGCGGAAGATTTTCTTTTTGAGGACAAGCCCCACTTGGAGAGGAGATTCCTGTTCTCTGTAGCGGCTTTGTCCACGACCTCTTTGATCACTTCGTTTGGGAAGAGGTCTTTTCCCCAGATATTGGAGGCTATGAGCTTCCTTGGTTCGTGTGTCACTGCAGCTGAGGCAAACACGAACTCTCTATAAGTACTTCGGGCTTTGATAAAGTTGTAAAGTCCTTGGTGACTGTCGCCAAATGAGATTTGGCGAAGACCATGTACATATCTGGGTTGTCCGGGATGCTTGCCATATTCTCTAAGCCAGTTTGCAGACACATGGAAGTAGCAAGACGTTCCTTAGTGTCTTGTTCCCTGCAGAGGAGAGACTCTGACAGCGTCGGGAGATTTTCGCCGAACTGTCGTCCGGCAATATCTGCCTCCAGCTTCCCAACTGTGAAGGTGTTATGAACATCCTTCCACTCTTTATCATCTGATGGAAAAGCAATGGAAAAGGGTCTACACACCTCCAGTGTAGGGCAAGTTTTCCCTGCTTCAACTGCCTTTAAGGCTGCCTTAAACCCTTTGTCCATAAACGTGAAGGCACGTTTGGGGTGAGCAATAAAGGACAGGTGCTTTTTGCTAAGAGCCGGCACCTTGGAACTAGAAAAGGCCCTCTCTTTCAAGGTGGTTGTATATAAGGCCTGAGCCTTAGAGAGTTCGAGGACAATCGTCTCATTCGGCTCTGTTTCCTCCTTGGATGCAGGTTCCGTCCTAAGACAGACATAGCAGTCCGGGTAGGCCCTTTTGCTGGGCCAAAACTTAATTTCCTCTACTGGGACTGTGCCCAGTTTTTCCGAGAGGAAGATCTTCCCCCCCGACATTGGCATATGCTCTGCGTATCTCCTAGGGTTAACGTCAGAGAAAGCGGGGAGATCCTTGACGTTTAGTTTCCTCAGGGCTAAACCTGTTGCAACCAGCTGATGCATTTCCGTCCGAAGAGAAGCTTTTTTCTCGGCCGATTTCTTCTGAATGTCCTGCACCATACCCAGCAGCGAGTGCAACGTACTCGTTATGGAATCTAGGTGGGGTGCAGTAAATGAAGTCGAAGGCACCGGTTTAGTCAACGTGGCTGAAGATACCAAAATCGTTTTGATATTATCGACGTCATCCTCCTGCTCTAATTCTTCCAGTAGGAGATTGTTCTCAGTCTCTTCTGAGACAACCGACATGTCATCTAAATGGATGCCCTTCAAGGCGTCCGAAACAACAGATTCCATCGGAATATGTAACAGGGGAATCTCAGGTTAAGCCTGGGGAATGTTTGCATCCAGAGATGCCCTAAGGAAAAGACAGTCCCTCATCCTCTCAATAGGAAGGTATGGGCCAGAATTGTTCTTCTGAAAACCCCTGACCCATTTGCCCAGTGTGTCCCTTGCTGCATCCCTTGACTCAGTAGACGTTTGATCATCAAAAGCCTCTTTTACCAGTTTGTCACAAAAGGTACATACCTGTGGGTCCCAGTATTTGAGAGCCCCCTGAGTGACTGTGCAGTGAGCATGAGCCCTTCACACATCATGGCTGTAGAAGTTCTTGCTACGGACCCTGAAAAAACTGTTCCCGCACACGGGATGCTCCTCCTGTAAAGAAAGAAAGCATATAAGTATTTGGTGAAATTCTCAGATATCAGCATACATATTTTTTTTTTTTTTTTTTTTTTTTTTTAAATATTAGCTTAGATACAGTAAGCTAGAAAATAGGAAAAACACCTACTTGTGTTTCCTGTCCAGCCCATTGCTATGACCTACTCCAATATTGAACAATGAAATTCTTAATGAATTTTGTATGGGAAGATAATAACCTTTGTTTTAAAGTGTCCCCTTAACACAATGTCCCAGGTTCAATATTGTGGGTAAATTAATGGTTGATAACCATTAAGTGGTAGAGAGGATCATTCTCTTATATGTGATGGTGGCACAATAGGCTGCCCATGAAGCACCTTGTAGGTGAAAAAAACTTTTTGCGCTACAGCACTGACTGGCAGTGGTATGCCACCAGACCTGCCGGGCCTGCCGGTATATCCTGGGCCTGCCGGAACGTGGCATACCTACGGGCATGTGGTGGGCCTTCCGACATGTGCTGGCCTATTCTGGGCTATTGAAAGCAGTTGCTGTCTTCAGATCTATACTTTGGGTGGCCGACTGCCGGACGACAACTTAGTTGCCAGCCACTTTACATAATATGTTTATTGTCGTTGGGTTATTGCTCAGCGACACCCCCGGAAAGTGGCGGCAGAATAACTGCCGGCCGACAGACAACCAACATTACCGCCGACAGCCAGAAGCTGCCGGCGGCCGGCCCAGTATAAGGAAAGTTAGAGAAAAAGAGAGAGGATGGAGGAAGGCAAAGGCTCAGTCTTGCCGGCCTACATCCTGAATGAGGGTACAAGTGGAAGGGGAAATTATATTCGGGCTTCCACCAAACCATATCCCATCCATATGGACTATGGAAACAGTCCAAGGGAGGACTGAAGAACACTCTCATGATTTTGAGGGTACCTGCCGGCAACCGGCCCGACTGGCAGCAGACAGGGAACCTCATGCCAATTCTATAGATTACCCTTAGGTTCAAATATAGAATGGCGGCCAGGGAGGGTGATGGTTCATCCAACACCTAAGAGACACCGGGGAAGGGGGAAAAGTCCTATAAGTAAGATAATACTCGTAGGCATTACCCAACGTAATGGATTCTGATCTCATAAGGTAACCTCAAGTAGGGAAATCATTTCCCCCAGTTGGGTTAGTCAAGTGAGAAAGCGGTCAGAGGACACAATCTCGCAAGAAAACAGAATCTCGTACCAGGTATCTTAGACAATGAAGAAATCATTTCTTTGGTCTAAGATCCACTAGCACAGGACTGTCTGCGAGACCGAGGAAGGAGGAATTGTAAAACAAAAACCTCCACTTATGGTCTAGGGAGGCCTAGCCTCCTGTATAGACAACTTAATCTGACTTGGGAAATCATTTCACTGAGACAGTAAGATGCCTAACACAGACTTTACTCTGATGTCCCGTTCTAACTCAAAAACCGACTCAGTGATTAAGAGAAAGAAACGAAACACCCCAGTAAACTTTGCCAGAACTCAGCTCATAGCAAAGCTAACTGAGGGTAGCCTAGGCTTATCAGAGGGAAGGGGAATTGCTCTTAAATCTCACCAAGAGATTGGTATCGACTTAGAAGGTATAGGAGGCATCAACCTAACCTTAGAAGTCAATATAAGAGCAATTGGGGACATGTATGAAAGTATACTAAAGCCCCTAGGCTAGTAATTCTAGGAGCATACAGAATCGTACACAGAAATTCTCTTGTATACTATCTTGGAAGAAGAAAATTTATGCAGTAATATCTTAATTGTATAAAATATTGCCTGAGTTTCAATAGAAATTCACTAGGAAGGTTATATCATGCATGAAGTGTGTAGGTGCCTAGGCTAGGAAGCCTAGCACTCGTGAGGCTCGAACATAAATAGCCAAATCCACGAAAACAATGACATAATATAAAAATCCCTGGATAAAATACTAAATAGCTAAAGTTATTAAAGCAAATAATGCCGGGAATGTCATTCTGGCTAACTATATGTATAGGAAGGACGACCGTGTTCATGACACCATCCGACTGGTAACAGCTCTTGTTACATTAAATACTATCTCAATCGAAGAGTAAAACTGGCAAGAGCTTACATTTACACAATTCAAAGATATTACTTAACTTTCCAGAAGCTGGTGAGGATGGTGAAGACATCATAGCGACAAATAACTCCTAAATAGTGAGAGATAACACGGGATAACACCGGTCAACGAAGCTACGAGAGAAAAAATGCCTTGGTGGCGCCTCGCGGGGCAGATTTGGCACACTATCTACAGTACAGTAGGAGTGTCGAGAGCGCTGTCTCTTTAACGACTCTCCTATATTCTTGCCACTTTCCCCCCTAGAAGCGGAAAAGCTATTAGGGGTGTAGATAGCTATGAGACGTGTCAAGAATAGGTCCTCTGATTTTGCGATATCCAATTTTAAGGGATATTCGCGCAAGGATTTAGAATTCTGAATACCTTTGGTAAATTCCCTGGGATATATCACTAGCCAAATATAACCTAGGAAGCTACTAATGAAGGAACTTCCATCAGGACGATATGGCCTGAGTCTGAAGGTATGTATTTTAGCTGATAAAATACAGAGAAAGGAAGCTTATTAACACGTAAATAAATATATATATATATATATATATATATATATATATATATATATATATATATATATATATATATATATATATATATATATATATATATATATATATATATATATATATATATATATATATATATATATATATATATATATATATATATATATATATATATATATATATATATATATATATATATATATACGATTTACAGCCACAATTGTTCGAAAAACTTGTTTTCGAAAACCATTTATTCGAAAACAATTGTTCGAATATACAATTGATATTCGGATAAGCAGTTTTTTTTTAACTTGATATTGTTAATTAAGAGTAAGAATTTATTAGTTTTGCCTTTTATAACCGAATGAGTATTTTGTGAAAAACAACTCAATTGCATGTTTATTATTTGAATAAATCTATAAAAAAATAACCCATCAAATCCTGCTTTTGAAAAAAAAAACATCAACAATTGAATCAGTAGTTAAAATAACGTAGAGTTTTTAGTGAAAATTCGAATGCTACTAGCACTGCCATCTATCCTAGAAGAAAGATTTATTGACATTTTTGAAAATTTAGTACAACCGGAATTAATTTCACCCGAAGTTACTTTCGTTAATAGATTATTTTGAGGATACGTGGCTTGGTCGACCAGGTAGACGGATTGCTCGTCATTCACCATTGTTTGATATAAATATTTTTTTGGCTATGAAGGAGTTAACAATAATCTTCTAAAGTCAAATAATTCGATTGAGGGTTGATATCGAAACTTTTCTCAGCAAGTGGGCACTGCTCACCCATTAAGGGAGGAAACTCGATTTTTGGGCCGAAATCACGAATTATAGTTTTACCGCTCTCCTTTAGCCTCCTTTATCGTGTTTTTTACTAGTTTTTGGCAACTAATCATGCCTAAGAGGAAGTGGTCTAACTTTCGTTTAGTGTCTGCTAAAAACATGCAGAATTTGAATGATAAGAGGAGACAGAAACTTGAGGAATACAAAAGAAAGAACCATGTACAGGAGGAAAACGTGGTCATCTCTTCTTTGACCTTGTCTCCACCTGTTTGTGAAATGATAAAAACTAGTTTTCCTACAAATATGTTTTACATAATTCCTACGAATATAAGTCAAACCTTGGCCTTATTTGATGATATTGAGGAGGACTTATCATTAGTGCTATCAGATGATGAAAACTATACAATTTGCTCTGATAATATTAGTAATATGAATGATGATGCAACAAGTGTTTGTGTTGTTAGTGACACATGCTCCACACCATCTGTTTGTGCTGGAGCTGAACAGCGAGGTGACTCATGAAAGAATATATGAGCGAAAAAAGAACAGAGTATGATGAAACAAAGTGAAAAAAATTTTGATGATGAAATAATTTGCTTATCAAAAAAGACACTAAGATGTTTCAATGAAAGAGTCATATGCAGTGATTGTAGCAGCAAAATTAAAATTGATTTTGAAGACAGAATTTAGATGTTACTTCGATTACTAAGTGTAAATGTGAAAAACCTGAAAACATTGTTTATTCTAAAATGAAAAACGTAGAAAATTTTAAAAGTAATAATATTGGAGAAGATACTGCTTCATTTGTGTACCAGAATATAATGAATGGGGGAGGTCTCGCCGCCCTGAATAATATGACGAGTGCCATGGGTGCCCATCAACTTGCATCTTATACGTACAAGCGTTATAAGACTTATGTTAAAACCATTTCTAAGAACCAGTATGATGAAATAATTCAAGAAGTTGACAAGGCAATTTTCAAACACTATGAAGCAATGGGCTTCAAACCTGATGAAGATGGTATTCTGGATATTGAAGTTTTGTATGATGGTACTTGGATGAAGTGGGGCTTTACATCACCAGTTGGCATGAGCATAGTGACAGAAGCCTATACGGAATTTGTCGTTGATGCAAAAATATTCTCAAAAAATTGCAATGCTTGTAATATTATTAATGGAAAACTAAAGAAAACTTTGATAACAGAAAATGAACATAAGGCTAAATTGCAGGCACATAAAGACTCTGGAAAATGCAAAAAGAATTATTATGAATATTCCGAGAAAAAATAAAGTGGATGCTGCTGTTGCAATATGGGGAAGATCTTTAAAAAGGGAATTTAGACAAAGAATGTATGTAGGAGATGGTGATGGAATGGGGTTTAAAGCAATATAAGAAATGAAAGAAGGAACTGGTCCATATGGCACAGAGTATCCAGTGATAAAAGAGGAATGCATAAATCATGTGAAGAAAAGACTCAAACATCTTTTAGAAGAATTAAAAAAAAAAGTTTGTCCAAAAAAGAGTGACAAATAAAAATGGAAAAGAAAGAATTACATTTGTCAGTACTCTCGCTGGAAAAGATAAATTGAATGAAAATAATTGTGTGAAGTGCAGCAAATATTATGGTTGTGCTGTGAGGAGAGGTGCCAAAGATCCTGATGACCCTATTGGTGCCATGAGAAGGGAAATAATGGCCATATTTCTTCATTTAACGAGCACTGATGATAGACACATGATTCACTTTGCCCAGAAGGGGAGAAGAGCTACTGTTATTATCAGCAAGATATTGCAAGAAACAGGAAGCCAAGAAGTCATGATAAAATGAAAGTGAGACTAAGACTGAACCAAGAGGAGATGACCCTTGTCCGCCAATGTTTTGAGAGATTTGCAACAGATGATATCTTGAGCAGATGCAGGAAGGACCGTATTCAAAATATGAACGAGGCTTTTAACAGTAAAGTATGGGCCAAGTGCCCAAAAGTAAGATATCATGCAAAAGATACTACCACTTTTGCCTACCATATTGCAGCAATTGAGCACAATGTAGGATACAGTGCTGGCTCATTAATCCCAGTAATGAAAGATGAAACAAAGCAATGTCTAAAAACTCTAACACTAAAAGAAAAAAGAAGAAAGAACATATCTATTGCTCCACCGAAAAAGAAAACGAAAGTATATGCAAGCAGAGGAGATGCATATCAGCCGGGAGCCAGTTAGGGTACTAAACCTGGCAACAAAGAGTAGACTGGCATACTATGAACCCCCACTCCTTGCAACAATAGAAAAATAACCATGTCTAAAATAGGGGATAATATCTTTTTATAAAAGAGGTGACCAGGAGCCTTGTACACTTTCCAGATCGGAGTGTGAGTACATCATAACTTTAAACTGTTATTTCTCAAAATAGTATTTTTCGTTATCAAATTGCTAACTACTACCTTATTTATGGACCAATTTTTAAAATTAAAAAGCCTTATAATTCTGGATTATTGTAGAAATAGAAAATACGACAAAATTTTTCCTATTGCCCCCTAAAAAAAAAAAAAATAATTGGAAAAAAAATGAATTTTTTTCTTGACGTTTTTTTTTTACGATGGAACAAAAAATATAAGAAAATTTGAAAATATGCAACTTTTATTATATTTTCTATACTATAAGCACTATGTTACCTTTTTAAATTTTAAAAATTTATTCATAAATAAGGGAGGAGATAGATTTTGAAAATAAGAGAAAAAGTCCAAAAAAAACAAGAAAAACACAAAATAGAAAAACTATTCAACTAAGGGAGACTAAAATTGGCTGAAGTAATGTGTACATTTAGATGCATATTCTGTGCAAATTTCAATGTCATAGTGCAAAAATGACCTCCCCTCCTTGAGTTTCTTCCCTTAAGGAAATTCGTGGACGCAATTAAAAGAGAACAATCTCCCAATAAAATTAAAATTGCCAAGTCAAATATAGGTGAAGCATGTAAAAGAAGAACTCGGAAATATAAAGAAAGTGTGATAAGTTTCCAGAAACCAGTTCATAACTTTGAAGAATATCAAGGCGAGATCAAGTACCTTCGCACAGTAGCCAATATTCTAAGGATGTTAGAAAATGTCTAATTTCCTAATTTGTATTAGTAGTGATTTTTAATTGTTTTCAAAATGTTTTTTATTTGACGTAAATGGGCAAAGGTATATTAAAACATTGTAGTGAATATAAAATATTCGTTAATATTAAGCCTATTCTCCTATATAGTTGAGTAAAGTATACTATGGATTTGAATAACATTAATAAAAAAAAAATGCTTATTCGAATATCTTGTAATTCGATCAATTGTAAATTCAAACAAAAACACATTCGAACAACTGTTTTCGAATAATTGGGTTTCGAAAAAAGTTTTTTCGAGCAATTGTCTTCCGAATAATTGTTTTTCGATAATTTGTCCGCACACGTATATATAAATACACACACACACACACACACACACACACACACACACACACACACATATATATATATATATATATATATATATATATATATATATATATATATATATATATATATATATATATATATATATATATATATATATATATATACATATATATATATATATATATATATATATATATATATATATATATATATATATATATATATATATATATATATATACATACACTATATTAGTATTAGTAAAATACTTACAAATCGAAGACGTAATGAAATATTTATGGATAACAATGTCAAAAAAAAAAAAAATAAAACAGCAAAATGCCGATGACATTCTAATAAATAATGATAAGTCTTTCAGTATATTTTCGAGAGCAGTAAAATGTCGTTACTTATGCATGTGGCTCTGATTAAACGTCGAGTTTCGGCAATTTTAATCAATTTTGTTACAAAAGTTCATGATAATTGTAATAAACATTTATAAATATTTATTTTTAGGCGTGAAATTAGGTTTTGCATAATTGATTGGAGTATCTAATGCTATATTTGAGGTAACTAGGTCTTATCAGGAGCGTTTTATTATCTTACCTATTTTCTTAAATTGTATTATAGTTTTTGTAATTACATTTGATAATGTTACCGATCATAAAACCTATTTACTGTTCTTTTCAGTAAATTACTTTAGTTGCTTCATTTGCTATGATAGACAATATAAACATATTCTTTTCTCTTATGTTCTTTTATATCATCAATATCATCATTACTATAGATATTATTGTTTCTATAATTTATTCTAATAGATCAATATAGATAAAGTGATTCTTGTCTTGGATTTATGTTATAGATGATAAAATTGTCTAAAAAAAAAAGATGAAAAAATATAGAGCCAGGAAATAGACTGGTTTTATTTGAAAATTATTATTATTTAAAATCTTTATAGATGGGGTTAGGCGCTATGTTCTCGAAAGACGATCAATGTAAGAAAACTTTTGTGGCACAATGAAAATATCATGATTGAGGAGTGCTATGGATGAAATCCGAAAATTTTGTAGCATAATTGGGGAATAGTTAAAAAAAACTGCTAAAACTAATAAATAATCAGAATATATCCAAATGAGACAAAAATTATCAATAAGCGGAAGGAAATGTATAGTAAGAAGGAAATAATGATGAAAGTCAAAATTATGTAGAATTAAAAGGTTTTAATTGAATGGTGTACGAATAAAAATCTCTAGATTTCTATATTTTTTTTACATAAAATTAATAAGATTACTGTAAAAGGAAAAAATATGTAATAAGATATATGCAATAGAATAAGGCAAGCATATATGGAAGACAATTAGAAAACAATAAAAATATCTATTCAGGTCAAGAATGAATTAAATAAAGTCAGCACTGAAAAGTTTATATTGAATACTAACGAATGAGGAAATTTTCAAGTTATTGAAATGATGCGTCTGCAAAGTTTATGTGAAATCTGGACAAATGTAAATTAAGTAACAAAAAACAGAAGAGTTGTCAAAAGGGTTTATCAGAATAGTCTAAAAAGATCTATTCATGTGAAGAGAAAAGAAGTAGCTACAATTCAAGAGCACGGATTAACACATGCAACAGATATGGGTAAATGGTGTAGAAGACTTATTGGAGTAAAAGGACTTTAGTATCCTAGAAATATGAGAGTATATCAATGATAGTGTGTGGATAGGAGAATTTACATAGGAGGTTCTTTAAATACTTTTGACTTCCTATATATAATGCAGGAAGTAGTTAACATAGCTGAGGTTTAATGGTAAAGGTGATGCATCCAAACTTCAGCATATAAAGGTTGACCAATAATTCGTTTTATCTCCAATTTACTCTATGTATGATTAAATTACATATATAAATATACATATATATATATATATATATATATATATATATATATATATATATATATATATATATATGTATATATATATATATATATATATATATATATATATATATATATATATATATATATATATATATATATATATATATATTATCATTATTATTACTAATTGAAAAGCTAAAACCCTAGTTGGAAAAGCAGGATGCTATACGCCTAGGGACCCCAATAGGGAAAATAACCTTGTGTGGAAAGGAAAACAAGGAAATATAAAATATTTCAAAGAACAGTTACTACATTAAAATAAATATTTCCTATATAAACTATAAAAACTTCAACAAAAGAAGAGGAGGAGAAATTAGATAGAATAGTGTGCCTGAGTGTACTCCGAAGCAAGAGAACTCTAACCCAAAGAACAGTGGAAGACCATGGTACAAAGGTTATGGTACTACCCAAAACTAGAGAAAAATGGTTCTCAATTACACACACACACACACACACACACACACACACACACACACACACACACACACACATATATATATATATATATATATATATATATATATATATATATATATATATATATATATATATATATATATATATACACACACACACACATATATATATATATATATATATATATATATATATATATATATATATATATATATATATATATATATATATATATATATATATATATATATATATATATATATATATGACATATACTGACAAAATTAAGAAAAAATATACTAGTAATTGAATCAACTGAGGCATCAACCGAAATCACAGACAGAAATAAATGAGGTTGAATCTGATCTTAAAGAGAGTCCCATTCTTCAAGAGAGCGACTCAGCCAAATTTTGGGGCTACTGCAAACTACAAGAACTATTAATTTTTCTATCAATCTTTTTGATTTTAAGACCATTCAAAATACAATTTCATGTTCTATAACTTGTATTTTGGAAATGTTGTTTTCATTTAAATTTTTATATGTATTATTTCACCAATGCTTTGAATTCACTTTCAAATTTGATTATTTTTCATAAGGAAATTGTTTATCATTATTTTAGGTTTTAGTTTTCCAGTTTTCCTCTTCTTGGTACTACAACCATGGTTTGAATCTTCTCTGCTGCTTCCTCTCTGATCTTTTTGTTTGTAAAGTTTACAACAGCATTTCCTTTTGAAGTTGACCTATTAAAACTTTTGGGACTTGCCTAATGTCTCTCATTACACAATATAAATTCCATATATTGCATGATAGTTAATTCCGTACAGTACTTGTCCAAAAATAGAAATCAGACGAAGGAAATTTCTTGCTCGAAACCTGATTTAAATTTTCATACTCAAATAATGAATACCTCGGTTTACGAGTGACTGAATAGAAATAAGTAAGTATTCATTCACTCGTAAACCGAGGTACTATTGTGCGTTTACATTATATATATATATATATATATATATATATATATATATATATATATATATATATATATATATATATATATATATATATATATATATATGTATATATATATGTGTGTGTGTGTGTCTGTGTGTGTGTGTGTATAAATATACATATATATACATACATACATATAAAAATTAGAATAGCGCCAACGTTATCCCTACGTCTCGTAAGAGACGAATAAAAGAGACGGGATGAGGCAGCTGGGAACCCCCTCTCTTGTATAAAAATCCTACGAGACATCGACAAAGAGAGGGAGCTGGGGGGAGAGTGACTGCTCCCTGTAATCTAGTTTTTGGGTGTTTGAATGTGCGTGGATATAGTACGATAGAGAGTAAAACATGTGAGATTGGAAGTATGTTTAAAAGTAGAAGGATGGATGTATTGTCCATGTGTGAGACAAAGATGGAAGGAAAGGGTGAAGTGATGTTTGGTGAAATGTCTGGAAGAGTGTCTGGGATTGAAAGGGGAAGAGTGAGAGAGGGTGTGGCGTTATTGGTGAGTGAATGGATGACAAGTAAAGTAGTGGAATGGAAGGAGATATCATCCAGGTTAATGTGGGTAAGGGTTAGGTTGGATAGGAAATGTTGGGCGTTTGTCAGTGCGTATGGGCCAGGAAGTGAGAAAAATGAAGAAGAGCGGAATGAGTTCTGGAATGAATTAACTAGGTTTGTAGAAGGACGGGGTAGAAGGAATTATGTAGTTGTCATGTGTGACTTAAATGCTAGAGTGGGCGCTAGAGAGGTAGAAAGTGTCATTGGGAAGTATGGCGTACCAGGTGAAAATAAGAGTGGTGAGAAACTGGTAGATATGTGTGTTGAACAAGAGATAGTAATAAGTGCTAGTTTTTTTAAAAAGAAAGATAAAAATAAGTATATATGGGTAAGAGTGGCAAATGGAAGAGTAGTAGAAAGGGCATTAATGGATTATGTGTTGATAACGAAAAGAATGTTTGGAAGATTGAAAGACGTGCACGTGTTTAGGAGTATGGCTTTTTTGGTGGAAGGAAAATTAGTTGTAGCAAAAGAGTGGGGGAATAGAGTCGGTGGATGTAAAAGGGAGCTAGTGATTGTTGAAGAGCTAATAAAACCGGGGGTAAAAAGTATATATCAAGAAAGGTTGAAAATGGATTATGACGAGGTAATTTAGAGGAGGAGTGGAAGTTAGTAAAAGAAAATTTTGTTGGAATTGCAAGTGATGTATGTGGCAAGAAGGTTGTTGGAGGCAGCATGAGGAAGGGCAGTGAATGGTGGAATGAAGGAGTGAAGGTAAAAGTGGAAGAGAAAAAGAGGGCTTTTGAGGAATGGCTTCAGAGTAATAGTATAGAGAAGTATAAAAAATATAGAGAAAAAATGTGGAAGTAAAGCGCAAGGTACGTGAGGCAAAGAGGGCAGCTGACCTGAGTTGGGGTCAGGGATTGGGTCAGTCATATGAAGAGAATAAGAATAAGTTTTGGAAAGAAGTGAAGAGAGTAAGGAAGGCTGGCACAAGAATTGAAGAGATAGTGAAAGATGGAAATGGAAGGTTGGTAAAAGGAGAGGAGGCAAGCAAAAGGTGGGCGGAATATTTTGAAAGTTTACTGAATGTTGAGAATAATAGGGAGGCAGATATAATTGCTGTTCCAGGTGTTTAGGTGCCAGTGATAGGTGATGCGAATGAGAGATAGATTACAATAGAGGAAGTGAGGAGAGCACTAGATGAAACGAGAGTAGGAAAAGCATCTGGTATGGATGGTGTGAAAGCTGAGATGTTGAAGGAGGGGGGTGTGACTGTACTTGAATGGTTGGTGATATTGTTTAATATGTGTTTTGTGTTGTCAATGGTACCAGTAGATTGGGTTTGTGTATGTATTGTACCACTATATAAAGGTAAGGGAGATGGGCATGAGTGTTGTAATTCAAGAGGTATTAGTTTGTTGAGTGTAGTTGGAAAAGTGTATGGTAGAGTAATGATTAATAGGATTTAGGATAAAACAGAGAATGCAATCTTGGAAGTACAGGGTGGTTTTAGAAGAGGTAAGGGTTGTATGAATCAGATTTTTACAGTTAGGAAGATATGGGAGAAATATTTAGCAAAAGGTAGGGAGGTGTATGTTGCGTTTATGGATCTGGAGAAAGCATATGATATAGTTGATAGGGAAGCAATGTGGAATGTGATGAGGTTATACGGAATTGGTGGAAGGTTGTTGCAATCAGTGAAAAGTTTCTGCAAAGGTAGTAAAGCAGGTGTTAGAATAGGAAATGAAGTGAGTGATTGGTTTCCGGTGAGAGTGGGGCTGAGACAGGGATGTGTGATGTCACCGTGGCTGTTTAACTTGTATGTTGATGGAGTGGTGAGAGAGGTGAATGCTCGATTGCTTGGACGAGGATTAAAACTGGTAGGCAAGAATGATCTTGAATGGGAGGTAAATCAGTTGTTGTTTGCGGATGATACTGTACTGGTAGCTGACACAGAAGAAAAGCTTGACCGACTAGTAACAGAATTTTGAAGGGTGTGTGAGAGAAAAAAGATGAGAGTTAATGTGGGTAAGAGTAAGGTTATGAGATATACGAGAAGGGAAGGTGGTGTAAGGTTGAATGTCATGTTGAATGGAGAGTTACTTGAGGAGGTGGATCAGTTTAAGTTCTTGGGGTCTGTTGTTGCAGAAAATGGTGGAGTGGAAGCAGATGTACGTCAGAGAGTGAATGAAGGT
>NC_090741.1:87379347-87391847 GCF_036898095.1 Palaemon carinicauda | reverse complement strand
TATCGAATGGATCCTGCTCTCAACTACTATCCATTGAATTTTCCTCTCTATTTCAATCCACTGAACACTCCCCTCTGCCTCTATCCAATAAATCCTCTTCTCTATTTCTATCCACTAAATACTCCCTTCCACCACTCTCCACTGGATCTACCTCCCTATTCTATCCATTGAATCCTCCTGTCACACCAACTGCACTCTCTTCTTAGGTTTCGTAGGCCCTCCTCTCCTCCTTCTACCTGGCGGGTCCATGCTTAAAATTCTCCTCCCGACAAACTCATCATCTCTTCACTTGGTCTAACCACATTTCTCTTGCTTCCCTTTCCCAGTTTTCAAAAGTGATTAACATTTGCAGCTCATTTTTGTTCCGCTAACTATCATCAATATTCATATATTCTCGCACTTACATGTTCCCAGACAACACCAATTCCTGACTATCCCTCTATAAATAGTATTCCTAGCGTTCGTGCCAGAAATAAACTCTAATCTGCATCGAGATAACGAAAAGGAGCCATCCATTTTAAATAGATATTCACGAGAGTTACTTCTTGCATATGAAGCGATCCACCCTTATTAGTCTCCATTCTCGATTTTGGAAAATGAGGAATTTATAACAGAAGAAGTTTATTTCATTTAAACCCACCTCTCTCTCTCTCTCTCTCTCTCTCTCTCTCTCTCTCTCTCTCTCTCTCTCTCTCTCTCTCTCTCTCTCTCTCCCTCTCTTTCTCTCTCTCTCTCTCTCTCTCTCTCTCTCTCTCTCTCTCTCCAGAAAGGCACGATCAGTTCTTCGGTTCATGTTTGGCAAACAAGTATATCGCTCCTAAGCTACCACCCCATAGTCTACCCAGATGAAATTGGGTATCAGCATGCCCTGTGGACTGTAATAATATTAATAATAATATTAATAATAATAATCATCATTATCATCATCATCATCATCATCATCACCATTATCGTCATCCTGTGGGTACATTCACCATGACGACACAATTTGAAAGTTTTGATTAATTCAAATGTATAAATTAAGATTGAAATCAAATGGTTTATATGAATGATACGGCATAACAACTATAACTTCGGCAAAGCTTTCACGAAGGGAAACCAAATTTTTAACGGAAGTTGAAAAATTTTATCGTCTGTATTATCTAGCAAGATCTGGTGGTGTCAGTTCATGAAACTACTACTACTACTACTACTACTACTACTACTACTACTACTACTACTACTACTACCAAGTTATAAACCTGCACAAAATTAAAAGCAATTAACATTTCAGATTCTCCTCCACCAAAATAGACCGAACTTCGAATGTTGGTAGATATTCCATCGTCTGTAGAATCCAGTGGAATCTGTACTGGTTTTCAGGGTTGGAAATTGGTCGTTAATCAAGAGTCTGCTCGTAACTACAACCACACTGGGACTGGCTGCATTGCCCCGTTAGTACCTGAATTAATGTGTGGTTCAGAATTCCGCGAACACTTCCATGAACTGGAGTGCATTTCCTGGTACAGTGGTTTCTGTCTTCGATGGTTCGTGTCCTCGAGAAGTGAGCGATATTTATTTGAAGATATATCTTACTTTAAGTTAGAAATTTTAAATATTTAGGATATTTTCCAAATAACACTTATATAGATGTTGTTTAATTTTTTCTATACACACGATTTTAATGATAGCTTCGGTGTCATGACAAGTACATAATTGCTATTGAAAACTGATTTTTTTTTTTTTTTTTTTTTTTTAGGCTTTGTAACATTTGATTTGGGGTTTACTTAAAGTCTTACCCCGCGAAAGAAATTGTTAATTTTCATTGCTACTACTACTACTGCTACTACTATTCACTCAATAATAATAATAATAATAATAATAATAATAATAATAATAATAATAATAATAATAATCACAGATGGTAGATTTTCTCCAATTAGAGTGCCTTGTGTTTTATAAAATAAAAAGTTCTCATAAAACATATAATTGCATGAGCAAGTATGAAAAAAAACACGGTTTTGTAGCTCGAAATATCGATTAAATTTTCCTTTACAAATATTCTTTTTTTTTTTTTTTACTGAAATTGAAATAATACCAAATATTTCTATGAAATTGTTTATCACCAATTACGTGAAATGGAGAAAGAAGAGCCAAGCAATCAATTTAATTTTAAAGGTCTAGCTTTTAAAAGGTTTTTTTTTTATTGTCTATCCAATTATTAAAAATTTGAATTGTGGATTACGTTTTGATAAGGGAAGGATTCTGTGTCATGACTGCGTTCATTTTTGTAAAATCTATCTCATAAAATTTTTGAAATCCCGTTTAATTGATATTATCCTACTTTTATATTTATGGCATTATGAAAATGTATATTTCATTATTATTATTATTATTATTATTATTATTATTATTATTATTATTATTATTATTATTATTATTATTATTATTATTATTATTATTAATTTCCAATATATCTAAAACAATTACCTATATATATAGAGCTCCAAGTATAGCAAAATATATATACCATTTGTACTGTATATATATATATATATATATATATATATATATATATATATATATATATATATATATATATATATATATATATATATATATATATATATATATATATATATACATATATATATATATATATATATATATATATATATATATATATATATATATATATATATATATATATATATATATATATATATATATATATATATATATATATATATATATATATATATATAAGTGTGTGTGTGTGTGTGTATGTTTATTGGAATGGTGCAAGCTCAATAGTTTCTTGTAGTGTGTGCAACCTCATCATTGTTGTGAGCTAATGCTAAAGGGCTTGAGGGATCCTATAGGTCTATCTGCCGAGTCATCTGCAACCATTGCTTGACCATTCTTGACCTTAGATTGGGTGGAGAGGGATTCGACTACTGATCATATGTATATAGGGTATTTCTCTATGGTATTGTCCAGCTAGGACATTGTCACTAATCCTTGCCTCTGACATTCATGAGCGACCTTTAAACCAATAGTAAATGTATGATATTTAAATTCCACTTGGGTCTGGAATGATATTGGTAGGTGCCTCGATAAGTATCTCAACAGTGTTATCTATTCTTATGTGAAGAGTCATCTTCCTTTTGTTTCAGGTTGGATTCTAATAATCGTGAATTAAGAATGGTTTCCCAACTTGTACAAAATTGTTACAGCAACTACAGGCAAGATGAAGCTAGAGAAGTGAAACGAGAGGTAAAAGAAAACCGGAATGGACAACGTATGGTAATTACAGTTTTCCTGTATTTCATGAATTGCAAGATAACAAAAGGTAATGCTGATGAGGAGGGAATAAAACATATTGTGGATAAATGTATATCTTACAAAACTGGTGTAATATCTATAATAAAATACTAAATAAGATCAAGTAGAAAAGCAACCCAAGCTTTGAAATTCATACAAAATGAAACTGGGAAATGTGATATGTAATTCTGTAACCCAAATGACTTGTAATCTTCAAAATGAACATAAAAATAAATATTAAAGAGGAAACATTTATGAGATAGATAAAGTAATATTAAACCTCAATAGCAATTCGACCATGGACTCTTTTAATTGATTATATTTATACAAAACTGGCAAAAGATATGCTGATGAGAGCCAAGAAGATATACATGCCGGAAGTGCTTCGAATGAAAAGGATTCAGATAAATCCAGGAAGGATTTAATGATGAAAAGGGGGATTTATATTATCTGTTAGGGAGAACAACACTACAAACCCTTGAGGCATTGGGATACCAGATCTTTAGGGGTAACAGGAAAAATGAGAAATTCTCGACACTGGGAATTTCAGGAAGTGATTTGCTAATTCCATCTGCTTATTAATCATCTAATGGAATATCTAATGTGTTAAGAGGAAAGGGTAAAGTGCATTCAGACATGCTAAATTGAAAGGAACGTTAGCTATGCTGTCACGGTCTGTCTATCGGGCTGTCTGAAGGAATCGTGAATAGTAGATTAGTATTCAGGGAGTGATAAACTTTGTTATTCTTGATTTCAACAAAAGCATAACATATAAAAATCTCTTAAATGTGAAGTTGTTTATATAGCATTGTTATTATAGGCATTACAGTTATTACCATTATTATTCATTACTAATATCATTATTTATAATAAATTCATTCTTATGGTAACCAAAAAAAAAAAAAAACTACATAGTATCCAGGGGATATGCAGAAACAAACACTAACACATGTATACACTAAAGAACTATCACACACAGACACACACACAAACACACATATACACACACATACACACACACACACACATATATATATATATATATATATATATATATATATATATATATAAAGAAAAAAATAAACTCCAGTAATAACAGAAAAATTAAATGGAAGAAGTTAAAAAGAAATGAGCAGTAATCTAAAAAAATTGTATTGGGATCACCGTAAGAAAAATGTGAAAAAAAAACCTTCCTAAACAAGATCAAGAAAAAATATCAGATAAATCCAAAAATCAAATAAAGAAGCGATCGGAGATTTTCTAAGCAAGTTTCTATCGAGAATAGAAAAACATAACCTTACATAAAATACAATATCATCATCTCCTCCTACGCTTATTGACGCAAAGGGTCTCGGTTATATTTCGCCAGTCTTCTCTATCTTGAGCTTTTAATCCAATATTTCTCCATTCATCATCTCCTACTTCGTGTTTCATAGTTCTGAGCCTTGTAGGCTTGGGTCTTCTAATTCTTCTAGTGCCTCGTGCACCCAAGCTAAACGTTTGCTAAAGTAATGCCTCTTGGGGAGTGCAAAGAACATGCCCAAACCATCTCCATCTATCCCTCATCATGATCTTGTCCACATATGGCACTCGAGTAACCTCTCTTATATTATCATCTCTAATTCTGTCCTGCTATTTAACTGCCAATATACTTAGCTGGTGTAAATGAAATTTAATTATATATTACTGAAAAGTAGATCCACCTTAGTTTTGAATGCTAAGAAAATTAATCTACGATGCCGATATACTTTCATGAGGCATTGTATAGACATTGTCCATTTCAAATGTTTTGATATTTTACCTTTGCTAAAAAACACTTCAGTATTTTATCTCTAAAGTGAAACCTGAATCAATACAACACAGTTAAAACTAACTTCAATATACCGAACTAAGAGAATATTCATATGCATGGGCACTGGTAGTAAAAAAAGGTACGTGTAATTAAGTACAAACATATATAAATATGTGAATACACGTTGCAATTTACATAAAGGCAATTTTTATTGGAAAAATCCTATTTGTGTATAATAATAATAATAATAATAATAATAATAATAATAATAATAATAATAATAATAATAATAATAATAATAATAATAATAATGATGATGAAAATAATAATAATAACAAAACAGCGGCACTGGCACAAACCAATGAAATTCGGAATGTATAAAATCAAAGTTTCCAATATCAAAAAAGGTATATCGGCTCCGAATGTTGACACTTGGAATATCATATCTTAGTTGATCCAGACAACAATGTTTGTTAGCATTGGAGTCGTTAGTTGTAAAGGTTACACCCTGTTAGCTTTGACCAACGCAAACACATGAAGATGAATAAAACACAAATAGACCAGTCTTTACCGTTTTGGGAAAGAAGGGCAGTTGCGAGATCTATATGTTCTTTAGTAAATTCTGTAACAAGAGTTGTTATTTTGTCCTTAATCTTTGCTCTGATTAAGTCCTTACGTTACATGATCAATAACTTGATTATATATCATCGATAATGATATCAATTATGATAATAATAAGTAATTTAGTTACGAAGTGAGGAAATTATCTATACAGTTTTGTAGTTTTACAAGTTAAGCAAATTCATCAGGAAAATCAATTAGCTAAAATGCTTTAAATTGAGAGGTCTTTAAGTCTTCTGCTTTTATGGTGTTTAGATAAAAAATACCAAACCCGAGATACTAATAGCGATACGAAAGTAAAAACATTAAATAATTTAATATGGATGGCTAACAAAACTATTTCAATACAAGTTTAAAAAGAATATCCATTTTATAAAAATTTACCACTTAGTGTAAAAAAAAGGTATCAAGCAAGTTTCACTGAACATAATTATGACAACCACTTATTCTACATAACTGTGCTAAATCGTAAGGAATGCCAAAAGTATCGTATTCAATTAAAGATATTCAAAACACGCCTATGTTTTGCCACAGACAGAGCACGGATCCAAATTATCCAATTAGTTTTTATCAATAGTTTACAATGACTTAATTTCGTTAACAGCAAGTGACAAACAAGTTTAGGCTTAGTAATTAGACCAAATGACAAAACAGCTATTATACAGAGTTCTTAACAGATCGCTTATTTAAAGTGATTCTAACAAAATCGGTCTAGAATTAGACAGTCATGTTAATATTTGAGTAATTCAAAGACAGCAAAATTATCATTGAGATCAGAGATGTACAAGAGGTATCACTAGCCAAATGAGAACTTAACTTTACATACGCCTCCCTGGACACGTTTTGTGTATTTAGTTGATTGCATAGAAGTGTGTTTCCAAAATACAAATTTTGCCTTGGGTACGTATTTTAAGGCTGTGTCACGTGATACATCACAAAATCTCGTCCCCAAAATGCTCTCGTAAAAAAATAACTTTCCGTTCACATAATATCAAAGGAGGTTACTCGAATTATTTCTATTCAGTTGATAAAATAATTATGAAAAGAAACTCCTATTAGCAGTCCAGGAGCCAAGGGGTGTTTGCATCCATTTTATGTCCACAAAATTACCCACCTGATTTTGATAGTGGACCACCTTGGACACATTTTTAGCGAGGGTGTTTGTTCTGAAACCCGCCAGTAATGGAGATATTCACTAGTTTGTTAGAAATGCTCTGATGCAAAATCGCTCCAAAAATTAGGGGTAAGGGACATTAAAATTAACACAACATTGCACACAATTAACCTATGGTTTTGGGTTGGTGCTTAAATTGAAGCTAGTTTAGTATTCTACAACATGAAAACAAGTTCAAGGTCATCAGATGGAAGTCAAGGTCATCAGAGGTCAAAGTGTGACGTAATTTTACTTATGCTTGAAATTAAGACTTTCTTTCATTTGAAGGCCAACAAAAAACTCATAATGATATAAATGTTTATTTCAATGCACATCTGAATACCATACAATATTAGGTAATTTTAGAAACAGAATTGAAGTCTCTAACACAAATAGTAGTCCTTTGAGGTTGAGTTGAAAATAGCAAAAAATTGGCAAAATTTCTCAATTGCATCCCTTACCCACCTGGTTTTGATAGTAGACCTGTTTGGACACAATTTTAGTTGGGGTGTTTGTTCTGAAACCCGGTAGTAATGGAGATATTTACTAATTTGTTAGGATTTGATTACTTGAATTTTGTAACAATTTGTAATTTTAATATTTAATTTATCAAAAAAGCATTTTTAGCAAAAATATCTTAGTATCGTTGAATTATAATACCAAGGCAAAAAAGTAAACCATACACTTTTCCTATATGTGACCGATTAAGGAATAATGCTCTTTTTTTTCTTTTCAGGACTGATGAGTACATAGGGACATCATCAAGTATGGCGGTTATCCCAAGAAAACGGAGACGGACAGCTTCACCGATACCTAGTCAATCCACTGATCCTGAGAGGTGCATCATATGCCAAAGAGATGAACCCAACCTTAATACATCAGGGACAGAGAATGGCAGATTAGCAGTAATCCAAGCTGCTGGAATTAGAGGGAACTGTGTGTTAGAGAGACAGAATCATGTTGATCAGGCGAAGTTTGTCTACCGTGTTAATAATGATTGCTACAAACGGTACACACACAAAAGGAATCTTGAGAGATTGCAGCTGGCAGCAACATCTGACGCAGGTGCAGAGCAGAGTACCTCATCTGGTGGTCAAATGAGGAGACGTTCCTCAACTGCAGCACGGGATCCAGCATCACGTGCAGAAATTTTAGACATCTTCTCCAAGCCGTGCTTCATATGTGGCCATGTAAAACAACAATGTATACAAGAAGTGGCGAATCTCGGAGGAAGGCCGTGCAAAGTCCTTCCTGAGAGCTGCACTGTCTCTTCAGGATGAAATATACACGCGAACCAGTGACTTGTAAGATGCAGATGCTGTGTTTGGGGCAGATTTGTACTGTCACAATGACTGCATCCGCAAATATATCTTGAAAGGAGAAAGGCAGTCCTCCAAGTCTGCGTTGCCGTCCATTGGTCAAAAGAAGCTGGATATATTTGCAGATGTAATGAAAAACATTGAACCAGGTTTGAACTCTGGGAGGTGCTACAACTTGTCATATGTATCTGATAGTTGCAATAAAGTGGTATAGAGTGGTGATCAAGATGTCACTGCCTTCAGAAACAGGGATGTGAAACTATATTTGCTAAATATGTGTGGTAATGATGAGTCATTCTTCATCCCTCAAAGTGTAAAGGCCCCTACAATCTTCTCCAAGAATAGTGCTGTAGATAGTATGCCGCAGCACTCTGATAGGGAAATGACTTCAGATATACTAAAACAGTGTGGTTTATTGTTAAGGAATTTGTTCTTGAAAGAGGACTTTGAGCTCAATGACAAATTTTGTGACGCCAATGAACTTGAGAAAGCGTACAGACATAGCAATTCCAGATGAAGTTGCCGAAGTGTTCTCAACACTGTTTGACTTTGATGTGAAGTGCAATTACAATGACCCTGACAACTCACAGCATAAAAAGCTGTATGACAGTGAGATTTCTGATGGAAAAATGAGAAAAATACTCTCTGTTTATCAGGTCATGTTTTACATAGTGAACAATGGTAGAAAGCGCACTCCTCTGCACATGCTGAACTCAGAGGCAATATACAATGCTTGCAGGTCAAAAACTCTCATCTAAAGTTTCAACCGGTTTGGACTTCCAACCAGTTATGATGAGGTTCTTCGCTATCATTGTGATATGGCTTAAGAGCAGGTGTGGGAAATGCAACCAGACACATACCACTGCATACCTTGGCAGAGAAGATGGACCCTGAGATCCGCAAAGTCATACTACCACTCCATCACCTTACTGGTTGTGATTCATCAAGCAAATTTGGAACTAAATCTTCTGGTTTGAAAGCAAAGCCTGCTCAATATCTCTGTGAATTTGGGAAGGATCCAACCAATATTGACTTTCCGGCAGTTGAAGAGTATCTTGTGAACGTCTTCAAATCTGGAACACCATGTAAATCAATGGACCAGCTGAGGCATCATCTCTACCATCACAGCAAGAAGACCATATTAGACCTTCCTCCAACTAGTCGCTCAGTTAAAGGACACATACTTCGAGCATTCTATGGGACATACTTGCAGTTACACTGTCTTGACAATGCAGAACTAAACCCGTGCGAGTTTGTCTTCTATCAGGATTACTGTGCTCTGCTGCCCGAGAGAATGCAGTTATTGCTTCGAAATGATTTTCCACTCCCATGCAAATGTTCTGCCTGTGCTACCCAGCGCTGTCCTTGCAGACAAAATCAAATTACATGTTGCCCCTACTGCAGCTGCCAGTCAAACAACACAGGCTGTAGAAATCCGGTATCATAGAATCGTTTCACTAGTAAATAGGTTTAATGCATGCAACTGATATTCTTCTGAAATGTTGGTGTAAAGGTTGATGGAAAATGATTTTTGTACCCTTCTTATCATATCTGTTAAGTTGAATGACGTTCCTGTGCATTGCCGTATGTCTGTCTTTTTCATGTATGTAATTGCCAAAGTTGCCGATTTTCGCTATTTTCAACTCAACCTCAAAGGACTACTACTTGTGTTAGAGACTTCAATACTTTTTCTAAAATTACCTAATATTGTATGGTATTCAGATGTGCATTCAAATAAACAGTTATATCATCATGAGTTTTTTGTTGGCCTTCCAATGAAAGAAAGTCTTAATTTCAAGCATAAGTAAAATTACGTCACACTTTGACCTCTGGTGACCTTGACTTTCATCTGATGACCTTGAACTTGTTTTCATGTTGTAGATAACTAAACTAGCTTCAATTTAAGCACCAACCTAAAACCATAGGTTAATTGTGTGCAATGTTGTGTTAATTTTAATTTCCCTTACCCCTAACTTTTAGAGCGATTTTGCATCAGAGCATTTCTAACAAACTAGTGAATATCTCCATTACTGGCGGGTTTCAGAACAAACACCCCTGCTAAAAATGTGTCCAAGGTGGTCCACTATCAAAATCAGGTGGGTAATTTTGTGGACATAAAAAGGATGCAAACACCCCTTGGCTCCAGGACTATAGCCCAGATAAAACATAATTTATAAATCGAGACACTTCTTAAATTACGTCAATCCCTCTCTAACTTCCAAGCATGCATGATTCTATTCGTTCTAAAACCTTTTTGATTCCCCCATTAGATTTTTCCCGCACCATAGTAAAAGTACATCGCATTTCATCTGTATGCATTGATGTAGACTCACGCGATTCAGATTTCATTATCGTAATTCATATTTATATGACAGAATTACATAGTATTTTAAGGATAATAATAAATATAAATACTACCACTACTGCTCATATCACCGAAATTATTTCTAACACGACCTAACATTAGCAAAATTCATATAAGGAGTTCTATAACTTTCAAACCAAAGTGTTTTACCATACTTCGCATCACACCAGTGGCACAGGATATAGTTTTTTTTTTTCTTGTGAAAATATAATGAAAATCAAACGAGTCACAGATATCATAGGTCACAAATGTTGTTAGAATCTTAAGTTGGAATTTGGTGGTGTGCAAGGAACAGTACTTGCCAAGATTACTATTTATCTATTTTAAGTATTTAGATTCCAAATTCCTTTTCCTGGTTTGATTCAAAATTCTGAAAAAAATCTTTTTATGTTCAACTTCTTATTGTGTGTTCATTTCCATGATAATGCAATTTCATTATCGTTCTTATTTTTAATGCTCTTTGGAATTTTATTTTATTTCGTAGAGGAGAACAACAGAGATGAGGGGAGAGTATAAAAAATATTTCCCATTCAACTAATGTGACATTCGGGATGACGTGCATCTCTCTCTCTCTCTCTCTCTCTCTCTCTCTCTCTCTCTCTCTCTCTCTCTCTCTCTCTCAAACACACACATACATGAGACAGCCTACCACTAGTGAATAATTTTGTCAGTAACCTCTATACCGCTGGGTCCTTAAATAACATCATAAGTGTAGGCGTTGACATGCATATCAAAAAACCTTTCTCCCTCCCCTTTCCCACTAACTGCTCCCTTATGAGTTGTTCCTTTGCATGTAAGTCCGAAGTTTTGATGGGCAAATTGAACTGCTAGCTATCCATCACCATCCAATCCACCCATCAACTAAATTCTCCTGTCATAGTTAGAACCATACTTATATCCTACACGTGATATCGACAATTTCCCATCGGAGAACCTGAAATCCAATATATTCTATTGGAACGACGCCATAAAAGACTGGTTAGATATTACCTGCATGATGGTTCAACTGATCGTAACAAAAATTCTTGAATTACTTTTTTGTAAAACGGTTTACGCGGTAGTGTAGTTATATCCTAATTTCATACGGCTACAGTTATTAAATGAATTATTTTTCCTTCCCGATGCGAAACTCCATCGAGTTTTGTAGTAATATCCTCTTTATGATAGAATTTCATTTTATAAATTTCATAAATATGCAATGGTAATCAATTTCTATTCTGAGAGAGAGAGAGAGAGAGAGAGAGAGAGAGGAGAGAGAGAGAGAGAGAGAGAGAGAGAGAGAGAGAGAGAGAGAGAGAGAGAGAGAGATAGCTTCATGATGCGTCAAGCTTTCGTTATATATTAGCATGTGTGTGTGCATCTTGGATAAATCTATTACATGTACTGATCATATGTACAGACGTCTCTTCATACACACAATCACAAACACACACACACACACACACACACACTTGCACACACAAAGTAGAGGAACGTGGAACCTAACAAAAGACTCTCATAAAAGCAAAACGTTACACCATATAATAAACGCTATTTCATAAACTTCATTTCCAAACAACGCTTATTACCTGCAGCAAACCTATTTACAGCTTCATTCCCAAGTATATACGAACGCCATAAAGTCTAGTTTTTAGAGGAAGATGCCGGGATGGAATGTAATGAAAACTACGATGCTGCAGTATTGGAATAATCAGCTTGCGCGAGACTTGTTTGTTTCATACAAGGAGGAATTTGAGTTCGTTTGTCTTTTGTTTCTTTTGTTTTTCCGCAGGATTGATAAGATTTTTTTTGGTAAATGTCTAGGAGAAGGCCGCACCCGTTTTTCAAGTATTAACAACGAAAAATGGCAAAAAACAACCAGATTATTGTTGCACAGTGCATAGAAACATTAGGAAATGAATAAAAAAGAAACTAAGACTTAACTCTAACACACAAAATGTAAGCATA
>NC_090741.1:87361847-87366847 GCF_036898095.1 Palaemon carinicauda | reverse complement strand
TGTGTTGAGAGGAAAGGGTAAGGTGCATTCAGAAATGCTAAATTGAGAGGAACGTTAGCTATGCTGTCAAGGTCTGTCTTATGGGCTGTCTTAGGGTATCTTGAATAGTAGATTAGTATTTAGGGAGTGATAACCTTTGTTATTCTTGTTTTTACCAAAAGCATAACATATAATAAACTTTGAATTGTAAATTTGTTAATATTGCATAACTATTATTAGCATTATAATTATCATCATCATTATCTATTTTTATCATTATTTACAATAAATTAATTCATATGGTAAACCCCCCCCCCCCCGAAAAAGAAAACCGTGATGTAGTTTTCAAGGGATATGCCAAAACAAACACAAACATATATATATATATATATATATATATATATATATATATATATATATATATATATATATATATATATATATATATATATATATATATATATATATATATAAATATATATATATATACGCACGCACACTCACACACAAACACACACACACATATATATATATATATATATATATATATATATATATATATATATATATATATATATATATATATATGTGTGTGTGTGTGTGTGTATATATATATATATATATATATATATATATATATATATATATATATATATATATATATATATATATATGAAAGAAAAAAAACTCTCTAGTAACAAAAGAAAAATTAAATGGAAGAAAGTTAAGAAATAATGAACAGTTATCTAAGATAATTTTTATTGGGATCAGCACAAGAGATAGGTGAAAAAGTTACTAAGCAAGATCAAGGAAAACTATCAGAAAACACCAAAACTCTAATAAAAAAAGATCGAAAAGTTTCTAAGCAAGTTTCTATTGAGAATAGAAAAAAATTAACCTTATATAATATACATAATCATCAACATCTCTTTCTAAGCTTATTGACGCCTTGGTTATATTTCGTCTCTCCATTCATCATCTCCTACTTCGCGTTTCATAGTTCTGAGCCACGTAGGCTTGGGTCTTCCAATTCTTCTAGTCACTAGTGCCTTCTGTACCCAAGCTGAACGTTTGGTAAACTAATCCATCTTAGGGAGTGCAAAGAGCATGCCCAAACCATCTCCATCTACCCCTCATCATGATATTGTCCACATATGGTACTCGAGTAACCTCTCATAAATTATCATTTCTAATCCTGTACTGCTTTTTAACTGCCAATATACTTAATAGCTGGTGCAAAAGAAATTTAACTATACATTACTGAAAAAAGATCCCCCTTAGATTTGAATGCTACGAAAATTAATCTACGATGCCTATATAATTTCATAAGGCATTGTGAACACATTATCCATTTGAATGTTTTGAGTTTTTACCCATGCAAAAAAAACTTCAGTAGTTTGTCTTTACGATGAAACCTGAATCAATACAACACTGTTAAAATTAACTTCAACATACCGAACTAAGAGAATATTCCTATTCATTGGCACTGGTAGTATAAAAGGGTACGTGTAATTAAGTACCAACATACATAAATATTTGAATACACGTTGTAATTTACATAAAGGCAATTCTATTGGAAAAATTCTACTTGTGTATAATAATAATAATAATAATAATAATAATAATAATAATAATAATAATAATAATAATAATAATAATAATAATAATAATAATAATAATGAACAATCAGAGATTTCTGACGTCACCTAAAGTTTAATGGGGTTGTCCATAACATAATATCTATATGTGGTGAAAATTTTGTCAAAATCCGTGCGGTAGTTTTGACGGAATCCTGTCCACAAACGCACTGACAAATAGATACAAAAACCAGAATCCTGATCTGAATCCGGATCATCACCAAAATTTATTGGGGTTTTCCATGACCTCAGTTTTGCCGGAATCCTGTCCACTGACACAGACAGACAAACAAGTAGATAAATAGACTCGATCGTATAAATTCCTTGGCGGAGTAATGATAATAATAATAATAATAATAATAATAATAATAATAATAATAATAATAATAATAATAATAATAATAATAATAGAAGCGTGTCACTGGCACAAACAAATAGAATAAGGAATGTATAAAATCAAAGTTTTCAATGTCAAAAAAGTTATATCGGCTCCGAATGTTGACACTTGGAATATCATATCTTAGTTGATCAAGACAACAATGTTTGTTAGCTTTGGAGTCGTTAGTTGTAAAGGTTACACCCTGTTAGCTTTGACCAACACAAACACATAAAGATGAATAGAACAGAGATAGACCAGTTTTTAACGTTAAGGGAAAGAAGGGCAGTTGCGAGATATATATGTTCTTTCAGTAAATTTTATAATGAGAGTTTTTATTTTGTTGTTTAATCTTTGCTCTGTTTAATACCTTACCTTGCATGATCAATATTTTGATTATATATCATCGATAGTTATATTGATTGATAAAAATAATAAATAATTTAGTTACCAAGTGAGGACATTATCTGTTAAGTTTTGTTGTTTTACAAGTTAAGAAAATCCATCAGGAGAGTCAATTAGCTGGAATGCTTAACTTGATAGTTTTGTAGGTCTGGTATTTATAGTGTTAAGATAAAAATAGAATATATATCACATTCAAGGTGGTAACAGCCACAGACGAAAAATCAAAAAATTAAACAATATCGATGGTTAACAACAATAATATTCTAATACAAGTTTTAAAAGATTATAAGTTTTATACAAATTTATCACTTAGTATGAATATAAAAGGTGTTAAGCAGATTTCACTGAACATAATCATAATCACTTAATCTACATCTCTGTACTAAACCGCAAGAAATTTCTAAAGTATCATATTCAATTAAAGAAATACAAAAGACGCTTATGTGCTGCTACAGGCGAAGGGGTGTCCATATTATTTAATTTATTTTGATCAACAAATTACACAACTCAATTTCATTAACAGTAAATGACGAATATGTTTAAGCTTAGTAATTACACCAAGCGACAAAACCGCCATTATACAGAGTTCTTAACAGTTTGTTTACTTAAAGTGATTCTAACAAAATGGGTCTAGACTTAGACAATTATATTAACACTTGAATAATTCAAACATAGTAGAACTATTATCAAGATCAGAGATGGACAAGAAGTATCAGTAGCCAAATGGAATCTTAACTTTACATAGGAGTTCCTGGACAAGTTGTGGGTATTAAGTTAATTACCTAGAAGTGTGTTTCCCAAATGCAAAACTGGCCTTGGGTACGTATTTTACGGTGGTGTCACGTGATACTTCACAAAATCTCGTCCCAAAAATGCTCAGTAATAAAAGAACTCTTCGTTTACATAACATCATAGGAGGTTAATAGAATTATTTTTAATCACTTGATAAAAATAATTAAAAAAAAAATCTTAATTACTAAGATAGAACGTAATTTCTGAATCGAAACTCTTCCTAAATGACGTCCCTTCTTTTCTAACTTCCAAATATGCATGATTCTATTCCTTCTGAAATTTTCTCAATTTCCTGCATGGCATTATATTTTTCCCACACCATGCTAAAAGTACATCGCATTTCATCTGTATGCGTTGACGTAGATTTACGAGAATCACAATTAATTTACGTAATTGATATTTATATGAGTGAATTAAATAACAATAATTTAATGATGATAATAATAAATATAAATACTACTACAACTACTACTCATATCATCGAAATTGTTTCTAACACCATTAGCAAAAGTTATACAATGAGTTCTATAATTTGCAAATGAACTAGTTTTACCATACTTCCCAACACACCAGTTTATTTTTCATTGTGAAAACATAATGAAAATCAAACGAGTCACATATATCATAGGTCACAAACTTTGTTAGAATCTAAGATGGAATTGGGTGGTCTGCAAGGAACCGTACTTGCTAAGGTTAATATATCTCTATCATGATTCTTAATACTCTTCTCTCACTAGAGATTCGTGGTTTGATCCAAAATTGCGCAAACACTCTTTTTATGTTTAATTTCTTATTGTGTGTTTATTTCAATGATAATGCAGTTACGTTAACATTGTCATTTTGTTGTTGTTAAGAAAAAATAAAATAAAAAAATTGTAGAGGAAAACAACGGAGAATAGGTGAGCATATAAAAAATATTTCTCATTCAACAGATGCGACATTCGGGATGGCGTGCATATATCTCTCTCTCTCTCTCTCTCTCTCTCTCTCTCTCTCTCTCTCTCTCTCTCTCTCTCTCTCTCTCTCTCTCTCTCACATGACAACCTACCACTAGTGAATAAGTTTGTCAGTCTCCTTTAAACCGCTGGTTCCTTAAATAACATCAAATGTGGAAGCGTGACATGCATATCAAAGAACCTTTTCCATACCTTTTCCCCAAAACTGTTCCCTTATGAGTTGCTGCTTCACATGGAGTCCGACGTTTTGATGGGCAAATTGAACTGCCAGCTATCCATCACCATCCAACCCACCCATCAACTAAATTCTCCTGTCATCGCTGAAACAATACCTATATCCTACACATGGTATAGAAAATTTCCCATCGCTGAACCTCAAATCCAATATATTCTATTGGAACGAAGCCATTAAAGACTAGAGAGATATTACCTGCATGATGGTTTAATTGATCCTAACAGAATTCTTGAATTACTTTTTGTAAAAAAGAATACGCGGTAGTGTAGTTATATTCTAATTTCAAATGTCCGCAGCTATCATTCAATTAATTAGTTTTCCATCCTCATGCGATACTTTATAAAGTTTAGTACTAATATCCTCTTTCACATAGAATTTCATTATATAAACTTGTTAAATACCCAACGATAACCAATTTCTAAACTGAGAGAGAGAGAGAGAGAGAGAGAGAGAGAGAGAGAGAGAGAGAGAGAGAGAGAGAGAGAGAGAGAGAGAGAGAGAGAGAGCCTCATTGTGTGTCAAAATTTCGTAATACATTAGCATGTATCTGTGCATCTTGGATAAATCTATTACATGTATTGATCATCAGTAAATACGTTTATTCACACACACACACGCAC
>NC_090741.1:87341847-87354347 GCF_036898095.1 Palaemon carinicauda | reverse complement strand
GAAGTTGACATATAAGAATAAAGATATAATTAACAATTTGCAATTTTTATTATTATTATTATTATTATTATTATTATTATTATTATTATTATTATTATTATTATTATTATTATTATTATTATTATTATTATTATTATTATTATTAGGTAGTAGACCCTATTTCAAGTAAGTTTTGTTAAAGATAATGGCTGCCTCAGTTGTATTCAGCTTGTACTCTGTCTTCTTAATGGCTCTTATTTTCTTTTTACCAGAATTACTACATAGAGCCAGTAATTGGGCAAAAATCATGTTTTATTATGGTTAATGGACAAGAAGTTGAACCCTAAAAAAACTAAAAGTAAGATTGTAAGTACGTCAAGGTTAGTGGCTCCTCAAATTCCACATTTACATATTGACAAAGTTTCTTTAACTATATATAAGTTTCTTGAAATGTTCTGTGCGATTTTGTATCAGAAACTTACTTTTACGAAACCCATTCTATTTATTTCTTCATGAATTGCACAAAATATTGGCTAATTTTTGGTTATTAATTCATACTTCAGAAATGTTTTAATTCTACCTTATTTCGATTATTGCTTCCTGTGTGGTCTTCAGCTGCTAAATCTAATCCTAATTTATTAAACAAAAGCTTTCTCCCCATAAAAGTTCTTATACTTGATCTGGATATTAATATTTGGCACCAGTGTTCAACTTTATGCATATTGAATAATATTTGAAAAAAATCACACTATCCTTTACATATAGATCTTGCTAAGGTGTGCCACCCTGTACAATGGAGAAGGTAAAAGTAATAGAATTAACTTCATGTATAGTACTATGTAGAGTTTACACAATGGTAGTTATGCAGTTAATCTTAACTGTATATATAAGCAGTAGGCAAATTATATATATATATATATATATATATATATATATATATATATATATATATATAAATAAATTTACAAACAAACACTCACACACAAACACACACACACACACACACACCCACACACACACATATATATATATATATATATATAATATATATATATATATATATATATATATATATATATATATATATATATATATATATATATATATATATATGTATGTATATATATGTATATATATATATATATATATACATATATATATATATATATATATATATATATATATATATATATATATATATATATATATATATATATATATATATATATATAAATGGAAATATATATATATATATATATATATATATATATATATATATATATATATATATATATACATATATATATAAATATAAATATATAAATATATATATATATATATATATATATATATATATATATATTATATATATATATATATATATATATATATATATATATATATATATATATATATATATATATATATACATATATATATATAGATAGATAGATAGATAGATAGATAGATAGATATATGCTTACTTATATTTTTACAAAGACATTTAAATTTGCTAATAAATTATTGTTTCGGCAATAATAATTGTATATAAAACAATTAAAACATTATGTTCAGATCTGTTCCCTGATATTTTTCATAACACTACATGACATCGTTCGTTAAGCAACAATGATAAAAAAAAATCTTCGGGCAGAGGAATTTAAAATCTATTTTCAGGAACAAGGTTAATAGATTGATATATATTTTTCACAATTGCAAATCTCTTCTAAATGTTGGGAAAATAACCTATAAAAAATATTTTGAAGTCAGCCAAATTAGCTTGTGTGAAGTGGGCAGTTTCCAGGTAATTTCTAGAGTCTTATCGCCACTCATGGTACATCTCACTCGAGAATGACGAAACTGGAAGCATATCTAAAATGGAAGATGTAAGACGCAGTGAGAATTATTATTATTATTATTATTATTATTATTATTATTATTATTATTATTATTATTATTATTATTATTATTATTTATTTATTTCGGGAGTAGACCCTCTTTTAAGCAGGTTTTATTAAAAGTGATTGCTGCCTCAGTGGCGTTAATCTTATAATTAACTTTTTCTATTGTTCTTATTATCTTCTTCTCGTCATTTGAACAATCCGTCAGTAACTGGGAAAGGGACATATCAATAGGAAGGTGAGGAAGACCATATCATTCACAATTTGTCTTTAATATATCACAACACATTGTAAAAGTACAGATAATATGTACAAAGTATAAAACACTATCACAATGTTAGTGCACACAAGGTAATGGTCACTTTTGTACAAAAATTATAAATTACGTGGAGTTAAGTTTAACACATCCTTCGACTCAACCGGTTTCGAGCAGTGAGAAGGTTTTTCAACGCATACAAATAGTAATAATCAATATTTATTGTCTATGTTTAAATGGATTACTGACCAACTACACACAGACACAGACATACACACACACACACACACACACACACACACACACACACACACACCACACACATATATATATATATATATATAATATATATATATATATATATATATATATATATATATATATATATATATATATATATATATATATATATATATATATATATATATATATATATATATATATATGTACAGACACACACACATAAGAATATATATATATATATATATATATATATATATATATATATATATATATATATATATATATATATGTGTGTGTGTGTGTGTGTGTGTGTGTGTATACATATATATACATACATATATCCCAGTCCGTGTTACGGTTATAGTTCTTATTCCCCTACCAGCCACTCTCAAGATCATGCAAGACTCCGCGACAACCCGCCTAATTCGCAGTTAAAGAGTTTTTAATCAATGCACTGGTCTAATTTTCTCAGTTCTACCAAGCTGTCTCGTTAAAGTGAATTCATTAACGGCCATAAACTTCCTTAATTGCCTTAAATGGGGAAGATGCAGCAAGGCGGCCTTTTGAGAACTGAGGCTAAGGAGGACGTAAGTCTCTCATTTTCCTTCGGGTTTTGGAGACACTTCGATGATTTTTGCTTATATTTGTCAACAAATGGATGGTAAAGGAAATGGTAAGTTATGTTTATATCAGGTTATTGTTTAATTATGAGTGAAGTAAATCATAAAATTTTGGCAAAATAAAATTTCTCTCTCTCTCTCTCTCTCTCTCTCTCTCTCTCTCTCTTCTCTCTCTCTCTCTCTCTCTCTCTCTCTCTCTCTCTCTCTCTCTCATACACGCACACACACAGACACACTCACAGACAGACAGACAGACAGACAGACAGACAGACACACACACACACACACACACACACATATATATATATATATATATATATATATATATATATATATATATATATATATATATATATATATATATATGCATATAAATATTGTCGTCGTCGTCGGCGCCCCACTCGTGTCCGAGTATTGGGTTCTGTCGTTAGCCATCAGCCTCCTATCTGTGGGGTGAGTGCTTATGTCTGATGTGGCTGTTAAGTCCTAGTCTGTGGTGGAAGAGTCGCGGACAGTGTTCACAGGGGAGGGTAGGTGGTGAGCGGGGCGTTTCTAATCGCTCTCTCCTTCTTCTCCTCCTAGCCTCCTCATTTTGTCTCCTCCTCTCCTCGAAGTCCAATGTGCCATGGTGTACTGTACTCCTCCAGGTTTTCCTGTCCCTGGCTGTTTCTTCCCATGAGGAAGGATCGATGTCAGTTAGAGCCAGGGTACGCTTTAGTTGATCTTTATAGCGCATTTTCGGGGCTCCTCGTGGTCTGGTGCCCTGGGTCAGTTCTCCGCTATGCCCGTGTCCTATCCAGCGGAGGCGGTGGTGGATGATGGTGGCCTCCACGCTGGTCAGCGAGGCACGTTCTAAGACTTCAATGTTGGTGGTGTGGCTCTCCCAGGGGATTTTCAAGATCTGCCTCAGTTTCATTTGTTGGAAGCGTTCTAGGTTTTTAATATCGTTTCTATATAGCGTCCATGTTTCACATCCATACAGGAGCGTGGAGAGGACTACTGCCCTGAACACCATTATTTTGGTGGTCATTGTCAGTGCGTGGTTTTTAAATACGCGGCAGTTGAGTCGGCCAAACGCGGAGTGGGCTGCCCTGATCCTGTTCTCCACGTCCTTTTTGCTTGTGGGAGCTGATGTTAGGATGCTCCTTAGGTAGGAGAACTGGTCCACTTGTTCTAACGGTTGGTCATTCACTGTGGTATTGAAGTTGGGAGCATCAGTCCTGGTGGATGTTGGACGAGGGTCTTGGTTTTGTCTGTGTTGACTTGCATCCCCAAAACGTTCGTAGGCAGAGTTGTATGCATCAGCTAACGACTGCAGGTCCTTTGCCGTCTGACCTGGGGTGGCATTGTCGTCAGCATACTGCAGTTCTCGCACTGCACACAAGGTGGTCTTGGTTCTGGCGTGGAGTCTAGCGAGGTTGAAAGTGCCTCCATCCATGCGGAAACGTAGGTCGACTGAGGGTGTGTCTGGGGGAATCTCGTTGAGCATTGCTGCGGTGTATAGCGAGAAACATGTTGGGGCCAGAACACAGCCCTGCTTCAGGCCGCCGTTGATGGGGAATGGGTCTGAAAGAGAATTCTGGTGGCAGACTCTCCCAACCATTCCGTCATGGAGGGCACGCACCAGCTTGACAAAATCGGGTGGGCAGCCATATCTTTTGAGGACAGCCCACATGGCAGGTCGAGGTACTTTGTCGAAGGCCTTTTTCAAATCCCAGAAGATGAACATTATGGGCTGTTGTTGTTCGAGGCTCTTTTCTTGTAGTTGTCGCGCATAGAAGATCATGTCTATGGTTCCGCGGGAAGGTCGAAAGCCGCACTGGGACTCTGGCAGGACGTCTTCTGCGAGAATAAGGAGGCGGTCAAGGAGAATCCGAGCGAAAATCTTACTCGCGATGCTTAGTAGTGATATTCCCCGGTAGTTGTTACAGTTCTCCCTGTCTCCCTTCTTGAAGATGGTAATGATGTTTGCATCGTGGAAGTCACTGGGGGGTCTTGGTCTCCCATATTTCCAGTATAAGGAGCATCAAACGGTTCCTCAAGCCGGGCCACCGTGAGTGAGAAGCTCCAACGGGATGTTGTCTGGCCCTGGGGCTTTGCCGGGCTTCATGCGCTGCAGGGCCTTGTTGAAGTCATGGATGGAGGGTGGTAGTGCCATCCAGTGACGGACGGGATGCTGCGGGGTCATTCGCAGGAGATCGTCTGGGGTGTCTGCTTGGTCATTGAGGAGGTTCTCAGAGTGAGACCTCCACCTGGCCAGGATGCCCTCGCCTTTGGTGATGGTCGTGGCCCCCATCCGCGTCCTTCAGGCTGCCCACTGATGACCGTGTGGGACCGAATATTTCCTTTGTTGCTGCATAGAAGCTGCGCAGGTCACGTTGGTCAGCGAAACTCTGTATTTCTGCAGCTTTTCTTTGCCACCAGGTGTTCTGGGCTTCACGGATCCCTCTTTGGCAACCAGCTTCAGCCACCTTGTGAGCACATTTGTTAGCTGCTTTTGGTTGGTTTTCCAAAGTCAGGCGTGCTTGTCGTTTGGTTTCAATGAGAAGAGAGATGGTAGCATCATTCTCATCAAACCAATCCTGCCGTTTCTTGGTGGTGTAGCCTAGTGTTTCCTCCGCGGCACGGGCCATGGCGTTTCTGAGGGTGGTCCAGTGGTTCTCAACAGTGGCCTGACCCACGGGGTCTGCGAGGTATTGTTCGCAGGCCTCCTTGTAGTTCTGTGCCACCTGTGGGTTGCGGAACTTACTACAATCAAAGCGTTGGTGTGGTACGCTGTCAGGTGCCCTTCAGGGTGGTCGTAGGGTCGTCACGGAGAGTCGGGAGATGAGGAGTCTGTGGTCCGTCCAGCAGTCGGCCACTCCGGGCATATATATATATATATATATATATATATATATATATATATATATATATATATATATATATATATATATATATATATATATATATATATATATATATATATATATATATATATATATATATATATAAGCAACTGTGACGAGCCGAGAGAAGGTTGTGACTCAAAAGGCAGGATGAAAGCAACTGAGTAACTTTATTACGATACATCTGTTTATATATTCATAAACTCCAGGCAGAAAGGGCATAAAAAACATGACAAGTAATTTCATGTTCAACCGACAACCGCACCGGTTGACAGTTAACGGTAAGAAAAACAGACATGTTATTTCAGGTCCCTGATAGTGTGAGGGGAGAGTGAAGATACAAGCATAATATATACAAAAAACGAAGTGTCGTTACTATGTACGATCGTGTGACACCACGGTTTGTACATGGCTCCCCCCCAAAAAATGAGATACCGTACATGTTAAATAGGCGAACTGTAGGCGGGTGATCTGGGCAGGAGATAAGCAGATTTTAGACGATTAATGGAGACCCAGACTTCTTTGCCACGAATATTTAGTAGGGATGCTTTCGGACTGCATTGGATCACAAGGAAACCGCCCGAGTAAGGGGACATTAGCGGTGGCTTGCTAGTGTCATTGCATATTAAGTATGGCGGCATGGAGTAAATTTTCCCACTTCATGACGTATACACTGGAGATTGTCGTCGGAGGTTACATAAGGAAAAAATTCGGCAGGGACGACCAACGGGTCGTTTTATACCATTTCAGCTGCTGAGGACGTCGAGGGCGTCTTTAGGAGTGGTCCTTAGTCCCAGGAGGACCCGTTGGAATCCTTGCAGCGGAATATCAAATGTGCTTTGAGGGTGCGATGAAAACGTTCAACCATTCCATTGGAAGTGGGGTTGTAGGCAGTTGTCTGATGTAGGGTGCTGGCCAGGAGATTCGGTATTGATGTCTACAATTGAGAGGTGAAAGTGGTACCCCTGTCAGAAGTAATATGCTCAGGGATACCAAATCTTGCAATGCATCCTGAGAGTAAGGGTAATGTACATGAGGCAGACGTTGCAGTTTCCATGGGAATGGCTTGAGGCCAACGAGTGGAGTGGTCGATGACGATAAACAGGTAATGATGTCGATGTAAATGTTTGCGAAACGACGCTGAGGTTGAAGAAAGGTGCCCAGTCCTGAATCCATGTGTCGATGTACTTTGGAAATTTAGCAAGTACAGGCGCAGACCCAATCCTTAGCATCCTTAGAAATACCATGACAAATGAACTTTGTCTTTAGCAGCTGTGCAGTAGAACGGCACGAGGGATGTGAAAGGCCGTGAATGATATCAAACACCTGTCTGCGCATGAGAGTAGGAATTCAAGGTCGCGGTCTACCAGTACTGACATCACAGAGCAGGGTGGTGTTGGAGTCGTCGAGGGGGATGGCTTCCCAACGGACAGATGTGCAAGATGTCTTACATGCTTGATACTCTGGATCCTGTTGTTAGGCTTCAGCCAAGGCGTTGCAATCCAATCCCAAGTTGAGTGGCAGCCAACGTGTTTCTTGACAGCATCGGCAACTGGATTAATTTTTCCAGGGACGTGTTGAAGGATGCAATTGTATTTAGCCATGGCGGAGAGATGTCGGCGCTGACTGGCAGACCAAGCGTCAGACTGTCGAGTGAAGGCATGCACCAGAGGCATGTGGTCTGTCCGAATGACGAAGTGCGTAGCTTCTAAGAAATGGCAAAAATGACGGACAGACAAGTGCACTGCCAGCAATTCGGGATTGAAGGTAGAATAACCAAACTCTGCGTTGGACAGTTTTTTGCTGAAGAAGGCCAATGGGCAGGGCGAGCCGTTGACTACCTGCTCTAGTACTGCACCAATGGCGACATTGCTGGCATCGGTGGAGAGAAGTAGAGGGCATTTGGGATAGAAAAAGTGAGAGCTGCAGCGGTTGACAGGGCCTTCTATGCATTGCAGAAGGTCGCTTCTTGAAGGGGACCCCACTTCAGGTCTTTTGGCTTACCCTTGAGGGAGGCGTACAGGGGAGCAATAGTGGCGGTAATGGCTGGCAGAAAACGGTGATAATAGTTGATATGCCCAAGAATTCCTGTAGAGCTTTGACGATCGAGGGCTAGGGGAAGTTCTGAAAGGCTGCAAGTTCTCAGGGAGGCGATGGACTCATTCAGGAGTGATGGGGTCCCCGAAGAACGACACTTCGTTGGTGCCAAAGGTTCACTTATCGTACCGGACTACAAGGCCGTTTTATTGCAGGCGGTCGAGCACGATGCACAGATGACGGCGGTGTTCCTCTTTTGAGGAAGAGTACACAAGTATGTCGTACTCATAACATACACAGAAAGGGAAGGTCCCCTAAAATGCCATCCTTGAGACAATGAAAAGTGGCCCAAGCATTATGAAGGCTAAAACTGGAGTAATTGAAGGTGTATGTACCAAACAGAGTGGTGATGGCAGTATTGGGGATGACTTCTGGGTTTATATGCACCTGATAATGCCCCTTCAGGAATCCGAACATGGAGAAAACCTTCGCTTTGTGCTGGTAGGAGGTCACGTCAGCAATGTTTAGGAGGGGGTAGTGATCCTGTTCTGTTTGCATGTTCAGGCGCCTGTAATCCCTTCACTGACAGAGGGAGCCGTCTTTCTTCAGAACGATGTGTAAGGGTGACGACCATGGGCTAGAGGCCTTTTGGAAAAGGCCCATTTCCTCCATTTCGACGAACGTCTGTTTGGCGGCTGCCAATCGTTCCGGTGCCAGACGTCTGAATTTTGCGAAGATTGGGGGTCCCGTCATCATGATATGGTGATAAATACTGTGCTTGGCAGGAGCCGTGAATGTTTGGCAAAGTTCTGGACGGAAAACTTCTGGGTACGACGTGAGGAGGTGGGCGTAGGCATCCGTGGGTGTGCTGATGTGGAGAGCGAGATTAGAGGGGACGGGTTGAAGAGATGTCGACAAGTACGAGTCTGCATCGACCTATCATCGCTGGTGACATTGACCAGAAGGTGGATATGAGAGAGGAAATCCACGCCGAGGATCGGCAATGTGACGTCAGCAACAAGAAATGTCTAATTAAATTTACTGTTTCTAAGCGATAATTTGAGGTTTTTGTAACCGTAGGTGGGTATTGCTGGTACTTTGGAAGCTACCAAACGGACGTCGCCAGACGTAGACAGACTACGTCGTGTCCTGAAGAGTTCCCTTGGGAAAAGAGCACGACGAGCACCCGTGTCTACCAAAAATCTCACGCCCGTTTCTGCTTCATGTAAAAAGAAAAGATTAGAAACACGGGAGGCCACCGCAAAAGTGATGGCCTACTTGCACGTTTTATGGCCACTGATAATCCTTTGCATATTCTTAACGGCAGACCCGAATATGTAGTGGTAGTAGAAAAACTGAGGCCGATGGGCAGTAGTAAGTGGCTGTAGAAGTCATTGGTTGGGGCGCGAGTGAGTGGTTGGTGATGGGTGGCTGTGTTGTCGCACCAGCTAGTCACGTGGTAGACGTGTATGTCCTACGGCATTCACGTCAGCTTCTGTTGATGTTGAATAGGCATCCTCTTTGTCAGGAGTGGAGGCATTGATGGAGGTCTTGAAGGTCATGAAGTGGCTGTCAATAACGGCGTCGGCTTTCGCCATCAAGTCTTTTATTGGTAAAATATCGACATAGTGTATGGCAGCGCGTACAGGTTCGGGTAAACGGCGTATGCAAAGGGCACGAAATGGGTTCACCTCACTAGGAGAGCCGTCTGCAGCAGGTTGCAGGTGAGCGATACTGGTTATTTCCTTGTCGGCAGGTGAAGCCCTTTGGTCCCCTCATGGTTGTTGAGAGAGCTGAAAAAGCTTAGCTATACGGGCAGCTGGCGACAGCGAGTACATGCTGCAGAAGGAATGTTTTAAGGGCGTCATACGCTACTGGGGGTGTCTCCTTGTTCACAAAGCCAGTCGTATATTTCTGGGAAGGGTGTCCTCGGGTATCACCGCAAGAACATAGTCTGATATTGGTGGTTGAGCTAGTCACACCATTGATGTGGAACTGGACTTCTACACGCTGAAACCAAGCAAACGCCTCTCGGCTGGCAAGTGACGAAAGTTTCAATGGAGCGGTGCCAACTTCCATGGCGTCCGCCATAGTACCAGTGACGGAGGGGCGGGGGGAGGGGGGGTTGGTTTGAAGGCGGGAGGAGCAAGTCGACTACCGGGGACACCAATGTGACGAGCCAAGAGAAGGTATTGACTCAAAGGCAGGATGAAAGCAACTGAGTAACTTTATTACAGAACATCCGTTTATATATACATAAACTTCAGGCAGAAAGGTCATGAAAAACATAACAGGCAATTTCTTGTTAAACCGACATCCGGAACAGTTAACAGTTAACTCTGAGAAAAATAGACATGTTTTTTCAGGTCCCTTTTAGTGCGAGGGGAGAGCGAAGATACAAGCATAATATACACAAAAAAATGAAATGTCGGTACTATGTACGATCGTGTGACACATGGTTGGTACACAACTTAGTGTAAGAAGGATGAATATGGCAAAATTGTGTTCTTCATCTCTTGAGTCATCCACTGTTAGGAAAAATGGATAAATGTTGAAAAGTGTGCACAATATATATATATATATAGTATATATATATATATTATATAGTATATATATATATATATATATATATATATATATATATATATATACTATATATATATATATAATATATATATATATTAGGTTACCGTAATATTATTTCTTTGTTTTATTTAAATCAGCCTTGTTTTTCTTTTTAAATTGAAGTATTTTTGTAGTTTGTTTACTATGGTGTTAATGTAAGTTAAGTGGCTCTCCGAATGTTGGATAGTGTTTTTGCGCCTCCTCCTCCTCCTTTGTGTATTAGTGGACTATCGTTTTAACGATTTTTTTTTTTTTTTTTTTTTTTTTTTTTTGCTGTGATTGTTGATGAGCGCTGGGAAGGTGATGAGTGGACTTGGTCGACCGGTGAAGGCAGTTCGGGTCTTGACAAGCTCTCACCAACAATATTTCTCGTCTCAGCATTCCTTGTGACTTGGAGGACGACTTTGGCTATTACCTTCCCACTTCCGTTGAAGTGTTTAGCAGGTGCTCATTCATCTGCGACTGTAGTTTCTGCCACTTGTTCCCGTCGGAGGATGTTTACGGGAATTGTGTCGACGCTGCTTCCCGACACTGGAGTTTTTGCATTTGCTTGCCGTGTCCTTCTAGTCCAGCTGTTACATACGGGAGTGAGAGCAAACTGGCTCGTGAGGAGTTACGTAGGGAGGCTGACGCCAGGTAAGACGAATTATCGTTCCACTTGTATAGAGAAATGTATTGCTCTTCAGTGCCTGGCGTACAGCTTTACCCTTCCCGTTAGCAGTTTAATTGGATTAAGCACTACTCAGAGTTCAACGTATCTTCTGGTACTTCACTTGAGGTGAAGTTGTTTTATTTTACCAAATTTTGTTTATTTATAGATGTGTATATTGGAGTTTCATGGGTATATGTTGCGTGTTAATGTTTAGTAATCAGAGTTTCACATTTAGATTTGTATTGTAGGTAGCAGTATTAAGGTTTTCATTGTTTTCCTCTCTTACTTCCTTCTACCTTATTATTATTAGGTTATTGATTATTTTGGCTAGCCGTATTTGGATCCACCCTGTTATTTTTAAGTGTTTTCTCTCTTGTAATTTTCTCATGTTTAGAGCTCAGTGTAGTAGCTTTAGGTTATTTTCTTGTGAGTTCCTGAGAATCATTATTTGTTTTCTTGAATATGTGTATAATTAAGTGTATTTAATCTAACAAGGTGGATTTAAGTTATTGTTCTACTTTATAATAAATATTGTTAAGTTTTCTTGGGTCTCTGTTTCCGTCTTTCCTTATCACTGACGTACTTTTACCGACTGCATTCCATGAGAATTTAAATATCTTAAAAGAACCTGCATTACAACCTGGTAGGTTGTAACAATATACATACATACTACATACATACATACATACACACACACACACACACACACACACACACACACACACATATATATATATATATATATATATATATATATATATATATATATATAATATATATATATATATATATATATATATATATATATATATATATACTATAGTATATATATATATATATATATATATATATATATAGTATATATATATATTATTAAGTGGTAACCAAACACGAAGATTATTAGGTTCTTGTCCTAGAAAGGGAAAAAGGTTTGTACATATGCTGGAAAACCAGGAAGGGATGGAGAGAGTGGAAGAAGGACAGTAAATTGTAAGGGCAATGAAAAAACAACAAGAATGAAGGAAACACCATAAATCAAACAATACCGATAGAAAAATCAAAAACCATCTTTTATGAAGCAGCTGAAGAAAAAATCTTTATAACAAAAGTTTTAAAGAAAATTAGAAAAACCAGAGCCATGACAAAAAAACATCTAACGAAGAGAAGAATTCCGGGACACACGTAACATGAAAATATAAAATCCACAATGTGGTACACATCATAGTCGTATAAGAGCCGCTTTGAAAAGAAAAGTGTGGAAGTGACTAAAATTTTTTAGGTCTTGAAGTGGCTCATTTC
>NC_090741.1:87338369-87341347 GCF_036898095.1 Palaemon carinicauda | reverse complement strand
AATGAAAATACGGAATATACACTTAAGTCCTGACTAGTTTCGTGTTACTTCCTCAGAGGAAGTAACACGAAAACTAGTCAGGACTTAAGTGTATATTCCGTATTTTCATTTTCCCTGTGGTTCTTCTGCATATATATATATATATATATATATATATATATATATATATATATATATATATATATATATATATATATATATATATATATATATATATATATATATATGTGTGTGTGTGTGTGTGTGTATATACACGTATATATACAGATAGATAGATAGATAGAATGCTGATATTCATACACATACACACAAACTCCTATAGATAGATAGATAGATATATATATATATATATATATATATATATATATATATATATATATATATATATATATATATATATATATATATATATATATATATATAGATATATATATGTGTGTGTGTGTGTTTCTGTGTGTGTGTGCGTGTGCGTGTGTGTTTGTGTGTGTGTGTGTGTATGCGTGTGTAAATATTTATATATACAAATCCATATGAATATAGATATATATAATTGTATATAAATCTATACAATACAACTACTAAAACTACTACTACTACTACTACTACTACTACTAATAATAATAATAATAATAATAATAATAATAATAATAACGTGTAAGTATAATAAGTCCTCACACACTGTTGATAAGTACCCAATTATATAATAGCGCGAGTAAGAAAACAAAACCGCTAATCCAAAAAAAAAAATAATACTTGAAATGCTGGTTTATCAACCCAATAAAATAGAAACACTAATCCCAACGAGTCTAATTCCAGAATGAGCATCAGATGTTTCATTCCTTTTTCTCTAGTTCCGCATTTCGAGAAAGTTGTTTCACTCGAATTAATACCATGATGACACTTGGAATAACTTTCAGTAATCATGATAATACATTCTGCTAAAACATGCTCTTCTTTGTGAGTGCATAATTCAATATAACTCTTTCTTTTTAATTTTCCTATTTGTAGCATAACATGACTAATAATTTATTCCTTTATTTTTTTTATTATTTCTATTTTTTTTTTTTTTGCTATTCTTCATCATGAATAGTTTAGTGTTTTGATTGTTTGGAATTAAATCCTTCAATAATAGAAACATTTCTCTGGCTGCAACTCTAAAATATCATGTGACATTACTGTTTGGTTTCTTTATGTACAAACAGGAAACTATTATAGAAGATAACATAATCATCATATCTTCTCTGTATTTGGTATGCTAGTCGTGTATGGCATTACTAAGTAGATACTTTACCTAAAAAACAGCTATCATTACCCACAGTAAAAACATATAACTCAAAGGACTCCTATCCTTATAACTGGAAATAGAATAGAAAGTGATAAATGTCTCCTCCCATTTCTCAGTTTTTTTTCATCCAGACGCCGCATTAACAAGATTTAAAAAACACTTAAGACGCCATAAGTAACCATTGTTAATAATATTCAAATTCAATCTTTCAAAAAAAATTTGCCCCCCCCCCCTCTCTCTCTCTCTCTCTCTCTCTCTCCTCTCTCTCTCTCTCTCTCTCTCTCTCTCTCTCTCTCCTCTCTCTCTCTCTCTCTCTCTCTCTCTCTCTCTCTATCACTTATTCAAAGAAAAACTATTCTCCAAATATATTTTCCTACAACTGATGTATTTTTTGAAACCAGCCTAATATTTCCTGGAAGCTAGGCGGGGTTGAAAGTAGGGGTCTGTTATGAAGGCTCCGTAATGAGTCCCCTGTAAATATGGAAGGATGGGGCTTCCAGCTGAAGGGGAATCACCATCCATTCCAGCATCTGGCAGAGAAATGCCTCTTGCCCAAAGTGCACAAAATTCCAGTGATTTTCATAAGCACTTTCCCATATAGGCTCTTATCTTCAATTACAGTGCAACGTTTCAATGCTGACTACACTGTCCATCTTAAAATATCATATGGTTGTGGTGGCATGGAGGTAGTGTCCTTGCCTGGTAATTTCCGGACTGGGGTTTGAATCATGCTCAGACTCGTTAGTCCCTTTGGTCGCCGCAACCTCATCATCCATATGAGCTAAGGGTGGGGGCTTTATGGGAGCCTATAGGTCTATATACTGAGTCATCAGCAGCCATTCCTTAGCCCACCTTGGACCTAGCTTGGTTGGAGAGGGGGCTTGGGTGCTGATCATATGTATATATGATCAGTCTATAGGGCATTGTCCTTCTCGATAGGGCAGTGTCACTGTCCCTTGCTTCTGCCATTCATGAGTGACCTTTAAACCTTTAAATAGGCTCTTTAGTTCACTGTTCTTAAAAAGTATCTTTGTGAATGTGGTTTTAGTCGTAGAGAGTTTAAAACAAAAACAAAATGGCTCTTATTCTGAATGATCTTAAAACACATCTTTCAGAACTCTCTCCCGGTCTCAGCGATGTTAGAAATTACCTTAATAACTTACTCCTATTCTCAGCTGTGTGAAAACGCTCCTGGATGAATGCACTCCTAAACTTAACGAAGTTAAAAGAGGCTTTACAGAATAACCCTCTTAATCTCACTAATGTGAAAATGTTTTCAGTCTCATAGAAGATAAAGACTCGTCTTACTGAATTTGATCTGCATTTAAGTTATGTTCAACTTCATCTCAATGAATACACTTTTAATCTCTTTGATACTAAAACGTATTTTGTTGAATGTCTTCTCTATTTCAACGATCATTAAGAAGCAAGTTTTTACGTACACATTATCCATAAGTGATTTTCAAATGCTTTCTACGGTATGCAATTTTGAACTTGGTGATTTTAGTACTGCCTTGTTACATGGGCTGTATGTCAGTTATTTTGAAACGAACCTTATCGTTTGCCCTTTCCACGTAAGTGTTGTGAATTAGATACATAAAAAAATGATAGTAACGTTGGTAATAATAATAATAATAATAATAATAATAATAATAATAATAATAATAATAATAATAATAATAATAATAATAAT
>NC_090741.1:87308369-87323369 GCF_036898095.1 Palaemon carinicauda | reverse complement strand
TTTGTTGTTTGATCTTTGCTCTGTTTAATACCTTACCTTGCATGATCAATATTTTGATTATATATCATCGATAGTTATAGTGATTGATAATAATAATAAATAGTTTAGTTACCATGTGAGAACAATACCTGTAAAGTTTTGTTGTTTTACAAGTTAAGAAAATCCATCAGGAGAATCAATTAGCTGGAATGCTTAACTTGATAGTTTTGTAGGTCTGGTATTTATAGTGTTAAGATAAAAAAATATATCAGATTCGAGGTGGTAACAGGCACAGACGAAAAGTCAAAAGATTAAATAATATAGATGGTTAACAAAAATAATTTTCTAATACAAGTTTTAAAAGCTTCTAAATTTTATACAAATTTATCACTTAGTGTGAATATAAAAGGTTTCAAGCAGGTTTCACTGAACATAATCATAACAATCACTTAATCTACATCTCTATACTAAATCGCAAGAAATTTCTAAGGTATCATATTCAATTAAAGAAATACAAAAGACGCTTAAGTGCTGCTACAGGCGAAGAGGAGTCCATATTATTTAATTTGTTTTGATCAACAGATTACACAACTCAATTTCATTAACAGTAAGTGACGAATGTGTTCAAGCTTAGTAATTACACCAAGTGACAAAACAGCAATTATACAGAGTTCTTAACAGTTTGTTTCCCTAATGTGATTCTAACAAAATGAGTCTAGGCTTAGACAATTACTTCAACACTTGAGTAATTCAAACAGAGTAAAATTATTATCAAGATCAAAGATGGACAAGATGTGTCAGTAGCCAAATGGAATTCCAACTTTACATACGCCTCCCTGGACAAGTTGTGGGTATCAAGTTGATTGCCTAAAGTGTGTTTCCCAAATGCAAAACTGGCCTTGGGTACGTATTTTACGGCTATGTCACGTGATACATCACAAAATCTCGCTCCCAAAATGCTCAGTAATAAAAGAACTTTCCGTTTACATAATATCATAGGAGGTTAATAGAATTATTCTTAATCACTTGATAAAAATACTTTAAAAAAACTCTTATTTACTAAGATAAAACGTAATATCTGACTCGAAACTCTTCTTAAATGACGTCCCTTCTTTTCTAACTTCCAAGTATGCATTATTCTATTCGTTCTAAAACCTTCTTAATTTCCTATATGACATTATATTTTTCCCACACCATGCTAAAAGTACATCGCATTTCATCTGTATGCGTTGATGTAGATTTACGAGAATCACATTTCATTTACGTAATTGATACTCATATGATTGAATTACATAACAATAATCTAATGATGATAATAATAGATATAAATACTACTACTACTACTACTACTCATATCATCGAAATTATTTCTAACACCATTAGCAAAAGTCATACAATGAGTTCTATAATTTGCAAATGAACTGGTTTTACCATACTTCCCAACACACCAGTTTATTTTTTTTTTTTATTGTGAAAACATAATGAAAATCAAACGAATGACAAATATCATATCTCACAAATTTTGTTAGAATCTAAGATGGATATTGGGTGGTGTTCAAGGAACAGTACTTGCTAAGGTTAATATTTCTCTATCAGTTTCTTGATATACTTCTCTCACTAGAGAGATTCGTGGTTTGATCCATTGTTTATTTCAATGATAATGAAGTTGCGTTAACATTGTCATTTTGTTATTGTTTAGAAAATAAAAAAGATAAAAAAATTGTAGAGGAAAACAACGGAGAATTGGTGAGCATATAAAAAATATTTCTCATTCAACAGATGCGACATTCGGGATGGCGTGCATATCTCTCTCTCTCTCTCTCTCTCTCTCTCTCTCTCTCTCTCTCTCTCTCTCTCTCTCTCTCTCTCTCTCTCATGAGACAGCCTACCACTAGTGAATAATTTTGTCAGTCTCCTCTAAACCGCTGGTTCCTTAAATAACATCAAATGTGGAAGCGTTGACATGCATATCAAAGAACCTTTTTCCAAACCTTTCCCCCAAACTGCTCCCTTATGAGTTGCTGCTTCGCATGGAGTCCGACGTTTTGATGGGCAAATTGAACTGCCAGCTATCCATCACCATCCAAGCCACCCATCTACTAAATTCTCCTTTCATCGCTGATACAATACCTATATCCTACACATGGTATCGAAAATTTCCCATCGCTGAACCTCAAATCCAATATATTCTATTGGAACGAAGCCATAATAGACTGGAGAGATATTACCTGCATGATGGTTGAATTGATCATAACAAAATTCTTGAATTACTTTTTGTAAAAAAGAATACGCGGTAGTGTAGTTATATTCTAATTTCAAATGTCCGCAGTTATCATTCAGTGAATTATTTTTCCATCCTCATGCGATACTTTATAGAGTTTAGTATTAATAGCCTCTTTCAGATAGAATTTCATTATATAAATTTGTTAAATATCCAACGATAAGCAATTTCTAAACTGAGAGAGAGAGAGAGAGAGAGAGAGAGAGAGAGAGAGAGAGAGAGAGAGAGAGAGAGAGAGAGCGAGAGAGCGAGAGAGAGAGAGAGAGAGAGAGAGAGAGAGAGAGAGAGAGAGAGAGAGAGAGAGAGAGAGAGCCTCATTATGCGTCAAAATTTCGTAATACATTAGCATGTATCTGTGCATCTTAGATAAATCTAATTCATGTATTGATCATCAGTAAATACGTTTATTCACACACACACGCACATACAATCACACAAACACACACACACACAAAATACAGGAGAGGTGGAACCTAACAAAAACTCTCATAATAGCAAAACGTTACACCATGTAAGAAACGCTATTTCATAAATTTCATTTCTAAACAACGTTTATTACCTGCAGCAAACCTATTTACAGCTTCATACCCAAGTATATACGACCGCCATAAAGTCTAGTTTTTAGAGGAAGATGCCAGGATGGAATGTAATGAAAACTACGATACTGCAGTCTTGGAATAATCAGCTTGCGTGAGCCTTGTTTGTTACATACGAGGAGGAATTTGTTTTCGTTTTCTTTTGTTTCTTTTGTTTGTTCGCCGAATCAGGGAGAAACTCTCTCTTTTTACTTATTTTTTACTACTCAATCAAAATGTGAGTATCGTGGTCGGTAAGCAGAAGATTAAGGTATCGGGAGAGGTAGGAATGTGACCAAAACAGATCACTACACGTCTCTCTCCTTTCTCTCCGTGAAAAAAAAAGAAAAAAAAAAAGCCAATTATGACCAAAGCAACGTAGAGTGTAGAAGACTGAGATTGGTTCGAAACTAATACTATAATCATCAAAAGGTTCCTTGGTGGAAGTGTTAGGTCGACGAAAGAGACCTAATATTTGCTTTTCCTAATTCTAAAAAAAAAAAGCCAATAATGACCAAAGCAACGTAGAGTGTAGAAGATTGAGATTGGTTCGAAACTAATACTATAATCATCAAAAGGTTCCTTGGTGGAAGTGTTAGGTCGACGAAAGAGACCTAATATTTGCTTTTCCTAATTCTTTCAAAGACTATAATAATGATATGCACATCTCTCCCGGAGAGTACTCATTTGATACAATATTCCTTGCAGTCACAGCAACTTCATCGGGTCATTAGTGTTGTCTTCTCAGTCATTGCGAAAGATGTTTAACAGTTAATCATAATGGGTCGTGAACTGTCCAACACTGACTCGTAAATCTACTATACCGGGTTGGAGTTTATATATTCTTAAACTTGATCTATCTATTTATTTATCTATTTACTCGTTACTGACTCTTGTACCCGTTTTTACTTACACTCCTATCATCAACTGAAGCCTTTGTACTTTGTTGTCGTTCATCGTAACCTTTAACCTTGTACCTAAAATAGTATGCACATAATGAATAAAAATAGCACCATCATGTTACACTCACTTTGGCTAATAACAGCCAAGCAACTAAGTTTATCAGCGGGGGCGAGTTTATACGAGCTTCATAAAAGCATACTTTATTGATGCTCATTGCCAATTTTAGAGGATTTTGACCGCAAGGAAATGTAATGATGAATGGGATACTACATGAACGAGGTAATGAGGTTATTTATATACTTTCGTTTGTTATGACAAGAAAACTTAAAACACGTGACACTTTGTTGCTAACTGTCTTCATATGAATTATGCATATGCCTTTACCATTCAGGATACTATATATATATATATATATATATATATATATATATATATATATATATATATATATATATATATATATATATATATATATATATATATATACAATATATATATATATATATATATATATATATATATATATATATATATATATAAATATATATATATATATATATATATATATATATATATATATATATATATATATATATATATATATATATATATATATATATATATATATATATACATATATATATATATATATATATATATATATATATATATATATATATACTAGATATTACTTGTTTAAAACACATGACCTACAGGTCACTGTGGAAGTATGAGAAGTGTGAGAAATGCCATAGTCATATCATAAGCAGGATGCCAATGCCAAACCTCAGCAATGTAACATTTTGCATGAAGAGTAAACACAACCAAGCCCCGTGAAAAATTGTCTGTGAGAACGGAACAGGTACCTTCCGGTATTAATGTTGTGTTTACTATATATGCTTAAGTGCTGAGATAACTGTATAAACTTTAATGTGAATATGGATATTTGTGGCAGTTCACTTTTAGATGTCATATGGAATGGTCATCCGACCAAACCATCTATACTCCTATGATGGAGATGTTAATACTGTTTTTAAAGAATAAACTATTTTAAAGTTAACTTACTTAGACTTTACTTGAAGATGTAACATACCAAATCTAATCTATAACACATTGAAGATGACATTTGAAGAGAACCAAAATGTTTGTTAACAACAGTAGCACACCAATAAATGGTGGCAGCGGTAAAACTCTAAGAACCAGAGAAAGATCTTCAAGAACCAGCGAATAAAAATCTAAGAACCAGAGAAAGATCTTCAAGAACCAGCGAATAAAACTCTAAGAACCAGAGAAAGATCTTCAAGAACTCAACAGTAATGAATCTACAATCTTGACTAAGTATCATAGTCCACCGAAGAAATGAAAACATTTAGTACCAACAAAAAAATGTTATACAAACTGAGGAACTGGATCTTCAATCAACATCAAAAGAAAACCAAGGACTGACATTCAAGGTTTACAAAACATTAAAGAAAAATATCCAGGAAGCACTACATTCAATGGAAATCAGACCGAAAACATTCACCCAAACATCAATAGGAAGAAACGATCCAGTGCGAGAGAGAGAGAGGAAATGACGACATCACACTTCGCCATATAAAACGAAGCTAAGTACATTTTCTTTGTTCATTTCAGTTTTGAGCAGTGAAGTGTAGTTATCACGAGTCGATCGTCCATTATTACTGGGGTGAGCTGTTTGATAATCTTTAATTTCCTTTCATTTAAGGAAACTGTGTTCAACTTCGAATTCTCGTCTGGAATTTTTTTTCTCTCTGTGCTAATGCCGTTTTCTTTCAGAAGTTCTCGGGAAATATCTTTGTATTCCGTTTTCTTTCAGAAGTTCTCGGGAAATATCTTTGTATTAGTATCATTGTTTTGGGGAATTTTGTTATAATCTTTATCATTTAGTGCTTATGCGTTTACGCAGTGGACGTCTGTATTCATATAGATATTTTGATAGAATTGCAAAGGGTCGTAGAGATTGAAAAAGAAATACCGTAAACATGACACCCCCTGTGAGCCCCACCCCTGGACCCAGTAACCCAACCCCAGGACATGGTAACCCCCCTCCAATTGTGACACTAGTAAATGCTCGCTCTGCAATCCTTCCTTTTCAAGGTCGGGTTAATGGGTTCTTGCCTCAGAATGTGGAGTCATGGATTTCATCCGTCGATGCCCATTTAAATGCTAAACAAATTATGGACCCATTTGTACAATTAAAAGAAACTGAAAGTTTTATAGACTTTTCTAAAGGAGATGCGAGTGCGTATTTGAGGGGTGTTTCATTTCAAGAAGCAATTACCTGTGATGATTTCAAAGTTAGGCTACGTGCAGTCTATGGAGGTGAAGAAGTCTTAGATGTAGTTTTAAAATTAAGAAATACACTAAATCAAGCCACTATGACTCGGCTTAATGTTATTGAGAGAGCAGCTCTCATAGCCGAGAGGTGAAGAAGCCTTAGATGTAGTTTTAAAATTAAGAAATACACTTAATCAAGCCACTATGATTCGGCTTAATGTTATTGAGAGAGCAGCTCTCAAAGCCGATAGGCTCAACAAATATCAAGATATTTTAGGTGATTCCACTTGGGTTACTAGAGATAACATCTTCGTGAAAGATTTCCTACGATTAATGTATTTAACTTGTATGACACTTATGTTGCCAGAAGCTTTAGTGCAGTGTTTTGATAAAAAGTTAACGCCAGCAAGTACAGAATTGGACGAATATAAACAGATAAAGAAACACATGTCTAAGAGTACTGATCTTGATCCCTTGTTTACACAAGTTTTCGCAAAAAATTAAACAAAGCCACAAGAAGTAAACGTAGTTAATAATAGTCAAGTTGCAGGAATGATGTGTTATAATTGCAAACATAGAGGTCACTTGATTGGGGACTACAGAACGAGATTCTGTTCGTTACATAATATTTCGACTCATTCATATAGTCAGTGATACTCGTGTAAGACACAACAGAATCCTAGAAATACACAGTCAATTCCACAGTCACTTCCATATGGAAATAAAAAGAAAAATCCTCATTTCAATAAGAAGAAACAGCCAAACGTCAATGTAGTTCAGAATCCAAAAAAAAACAAACAGTTCTTCGAATAACGCTGATTCCGGGTCGTCAAACCAGACCTCGCAAGGTCACACTAATTTTCAGAATGTGCAGAGCAAAGAAAATACCACATAATTAACTCCAGTGGGGAAGAGAGTGATGTTGGGTCAAGGTCATTCATGTCAACATCAGTAGTATTGAATAATCAATTTAATGTTTTATCAGATCATTGTGAGGCAATAGATTTTCCTATGAAACAAACGGCCGAATTAAATAAATCAGAGCATGCTCCAGTAGATTTGCAACGAATTCATACAATAATAAGCCAAAATGAGTTACGACCAACAATATATGCTGTAAATTTAGAACACAGATCATTTACATTATTTTTTGACTCTGGTAGTCCACGTAATATCATGGATTTGAGGACACATCATTTGATGTTTTTGAACTGGTCAATAGAAAAGTCCGTAGTAAGACTCTCGGGTATAGGAAATAATGAATTAAATATAATAGGCGTAACTCATGTTCAGTTCAAGGCCGGTAAGCGCACGTTTGCTGATAAGTTTGTTGTTGTACAAAACATTGATATGTATCCAGCTGTAATTATAGGATACCCTTCTATGGGCAATCAAAACATTATCTTAGCCCCTGCCAAGCACGGCGTGTATATCAAAGGAAAATTCTATAAGTCTTCTAATACCTTAAAACTAGTTTTGGATAAAAAGGAGATGACAAATAAAACAGTGACGTACGGTGAAGAACAAATAACTTGTCTCACAAATAAAGAAATAATATACGCGGCCCAACAGAATTCTCGTTCACCCTTAATATCATCTTGCACGCAATCTATCAAGCCGAACGTACCTTCGAATTTAATAGTGCAAATAAAGAAAACATTACCGGAATCTGAAATATTAATCCTTTCCGACACTTTGAAAACTAACGGATTGTCTGTCACACAAGCTATTTATACAGTAGGCTCACATCCACAATGTAATATTGAAGTCTGTAATCATTTAAATACCACTTCAGTAATTCACAAAAATCAACAGATCTGGGATGTAGAAGTTTATAAACATCGTATTCTTACCGTTGCGGAAATCAATCACGCTCAATCAGTTGCGAATGAATCCCTTTTGCAATCTATTAAAAATAAAATCAATAAAGACATTCAAGAAGAAGAAATTCAGCAGAAAATTTTTGGACTTTTAACTGAATATCATGATGTTTTTTCCACTACGGATGGATCCTTAGGAAACACAGATATGATCGAGCATCAAATAAGGTTAAAGGACAAGAAGAAAATTATCTATGTACCCTCGTACAGACTCCCTATGAAATTCCGGAATGAAATAAATGATGAAGTAGGTAAAATGCTAGAAGAAGGAGTCATTAGGAAATCGAACAGCCCTTATAATTTTCCATTAATAGTTGTACCGAAAAAAGATCGAACACGGCGTATCTGCGTAGACGTCCGTCCCCTAAACGAGGAGACGATCCCTGATCGATTCCCAGTGCCATGTACTGACGATATTTCATCTTTGTTAGGTCAGAATAAATATTCTACCAGTTTGGACTTACTTAAAGGCCACCAGATATCATTAGAAGAAAATAGTATCCCATACACAGCCTTCAGCACAGCCAGGGGACATTATGAATTTTTACGGATGCCTTTTGGTTTACGTTGTGCTCCAATAACATTTACAAGAATGATTAACATAGTGTTTGGAGACTTGCTAGGGGATATATTGCATGCCTATATGAATGACCTTGTAATCTTTTCCAACACCTTAGAAGAACATCTACGTAAATTAGAACAAGTACTACAGAGACTAAGACAACATAACTTAAGGGTAAAGATTAGTAAGTGTGAATTTTTCAAAACAGAATTAGTCTATTTGGGTTTTACGGTGTCAAGCCAAGGTCTTAAAGTAGTCCATGATAAGGTGTCGGCTATCCGTAACTTTCCGATACCTACTAATAATCAAGGAATACAGCAATTTCTGGGTTGTAGTGGATATTACAGGCGTTTTATACGCAATTATTCAATAATAGCCGCGCCCTTAACTGATCTTACGAAGAAGGGCGTAGATTTCATATGGTCTGAGCAGCATCAGCAGGTGTTTAATACCTTGAAAGATGAACTGTGTAGTTCTCCTATCTTAAAATTTCCTGACTTTGGTAAGGAATTCTTCATTGCAACAGACGCCTCAGACTTAGAAGTAGGTAGGGTATTGCTTCAGCAATATGAAAAACAATTTTTCCCGATAGCTTTTTATTCTCGAAAACTGAGAACTTCCGAAAGTAAGTATGCAGTAATAGACAAGGAAGGGCTAGCTATTGTTAATTCACTAGTGCATTTTGAGTTCATAATATACGGTTATCCCGTCAAGGTTCTTACTGATCATAAACCACTATCCGACTTCTTTAAAGGCTTCAGTCACAGCCCCAAACGAACTCTTTGGCATTTGATCATTCAAGACTTTGGCACGAGAATTGGGTATCTACCTGGGAAAGCAAATATCATTGCTGATGCAATATCACGCAACCCCGTGTCATCTTGTACGGAGCCTTTAGCTGAATTAATAGATATATCAACATACATGCCTATTGTTAAAACGATATCTGAACAAGAAGATCTGGGCTGGAGTGCTGAATTATTACAGACTGAGCAAAGAAAAGATCAGAAATTAGAAAAAAATATAAATGCTTTGAAAGGCAATCATAAGGAAAAGGAATATATAAAGTATAAGCAGCAGAATTATATAATCAAAGACAATATTCTGTGTAGGACCGTGGCAAGGAAAACCCGCAATACACCACATATAACTAACGTCCAGGTAGTGGTACCAATCTCACTTATTTCCACTGTCCTGAATTGGTTGCATACAAATCCATTACATGGACACCCGGGGTTCTCATTAATGTCACAGAAAGCCAAATCATTGTTTTATTGGCATACGATGCTTACAGATATAAAAAAAAAACACATAGCTAATTGTCGCACATGTCAGGAAAACAAAGAGCATACGAAAACACCTGTCAGCCTAGGGGCTTATCCCGTGCCCAATCAACCCTTTGAAAGGATACATTTACATTTATAACCAGGTTTTAACGAGTCAGACAGAGGAAATAAGCACCTCTTAGTAATTGTAGATGCTTTAACTCGATATAGAGAACTAATAGCGCTTAAAACTAAAACTAAGATTGAATGCGCTAGGAAGTTTTACGAGTGTTACATTTGTAAACATGGAATTTCACACATGATAATCTCAGACTCGGGTGGAGAATTTAATAATCACTTTCTTACCTCATTGTGTGAAGTCCTTAGCATAAAGAAAGTAAATACCATGATATATCACCCAGAGTCGAATGGGCTAGTGGAAAGAGCGAATAGGAAGGTTTTAAATATATTAAGAGTAACACTAGGGGGATCAGACCCCAACTGGGATATTGCAATACCTGCGGTTCTGAGTACTCTGAATCATTCATATCATATATCAATTAAAATGTCACCGCACGAGGGATTGTATTGTACCCCAGTTAGAATGCCTTTCCATGAATTAACGCCTACAACTAATCTATCAAATCCTTTAAAAGAATGTATAAATGCAAGCAAATTTCGTTTTGATATCCTTCAAAAGAATTTAGAAGAATCACAAATCATAATGAAAAGGAATCATTATAAAATAGCGAAGCCAACTAAAACATATATACCATGGGTGATAATGTATACATACAGGTAAATGTACGTAAAGGACTCAATTATAAACTAACACCTAAGTTTGTAGGCCCATTTAGCATTTTGGAAACATTAACGGCCAATAAGTTTAGAGTTCAAACGTATCCCAACCCACTGATGAGAGAATCGTACCATTGCCTCACATAAGAAATTAAAATAAGAGGGAAAGAAGTGAGGGAAAGATTTTTATTTTTTTTATTTCTTGTGAACATTTTATGTTGAAAGTTTTTCTTCTTAATACAGGAGTAATTACATATATTTTTCTCATTACAGGTTTCCAAGATGAAGTTTTTATTGTTAGGAGTGATATTGTTCGCCCAGACATTTTTCTCGTGTGGGATGAGCTTTGAAACTAAAATTATAGATTTTAAATATGCCACTATAGTTGAAAGACAAGAAGACGTTTTTATTACATCAAGTAACGTAGTTGTTGAGGTGCGTACGCAAGCAATTTTTCTCCCAGAGAATGACTTCACTAGTTTAAGGAGCGCCATTTCAAGGTTTGCTGTTTCATTAATGAAATGCATAGAAGGCACTTTCCTTTTAATACAGTGAGTTCGCTTGCATCGACATTAAAAGTTCCAGAGATGCTATCTGACGACTTGCAAAATAAGACTTACGAGGCAGAATCTTTGGCTCGTGACCTTTTGATGTGGACAGTAGGACACGATAATCTTGAGAAACGTAACCCAGTTTTTTTTGCTGCACTAAACATCTTTAGTTCTATTGCAAGTTTAGGCTTAGGAATATCCAATTGTCTTAAGATTAGTAATCAAAATAAGAAAATTGAGTTTTTGACTCATGAAAATGAATTGATTATGTCAGAACTAGGGAATCAGTAAGCTTCAATCAATCAAATTATGAGTTTGGTAAACGAACATTCTAATAATATCAGTCAGATTATGGAAGTACAAGATTTGTTGGCAACGTTAGCGTATTATGAATCAAAAATAGATCACATACACAATAGAATTGCAGATTTCATTGAGAAATCAAAAGACTATGTGGAAGCTATCATGTTAGCGACTAAAGGTGTACTGTCACCGCATTTGTTGCTAATAAGAGACTTAACATTAATTGTGGAAAACGGACCGGAGAAATTAGGTTATGTTCCTTTGTTAGACGCACCTAGGTTAGAATTTTATTACAGCCGAATTACAGTAAGTGTTGAAAATCACAGGATTATCTTTACAATTCCCTTTGATTCTTCCAATGCCTGGCAATCTTACAGGATATCACCATTTCCGACTTTCATGACAAATCACTCAAATCCAGTAATATCCAGTTTGACAGGACACGTATTCATTTCCCCAGACAAAGAAACATATACGGTCATTAAAGACTTAAATCAATTAAATCACTGTTCAGACGCAATGGATAAAAAAATATGTACAGCTGACTCCTTTGAATTCCATAAAAACTTAATGGATTCATGCTAGTTAGGTATAGTGCTAGACGGTGCTCTCTCCCATACACATGAAAATTATCTGGAAATGCTTTTTCCATTTGACGATAATAAGTTCAATTACAGACTGAACAACGGCTCGTGAGAACAATACGACAAGGCTGGCTTCAATGTATCATGCCCGGACGGATCCACGTCCTATTCCAAAATCTTCGTTGCAGCAGATGGTTGTATCGGGACGTCACCGAATTACATGGTTCATGGAATCAAGACTATCATCAGAGAACGAGCCTACTTTGCAAACTTCACGTGGTCGACAACAATTCCATCTTTACCTCTCCCATACAATGCACGTGTGGCTAAGCGGTTGATGAAATTGACCGAGATGGACCACCCGACACCGACTTATGAAGAACGTTGATTCTACGTGTTACTGGCAGTAATTAGCGTTTTAGTGTTGATATTTGTCTCCATTAACATCCTTGTTTGGCGTAGGTTAAAGAGAAATAAGATGGAGATCAAACAGAACGTTTTGCCATGTCCAGACAAAACTCCTTATTTAATTCAATTTAAAGCCGTTTGAAACTGGCCCCTTCATTCGTTCAAAGGAGTAAAATTGTCTTGGAAAAGTGTTGTGCACGAAGAGCAGTTAGTACGCTAGTAATATGTAATTGAAGAGACTAGAGAACATTTGCATTTTAAAAAAAAAAATTAAAAAATAAATCCTTTTTTTTGGCACCTAATAAAATATATAAGCGTGAATGTTAAAATACAGAATCTATGGCCATCTAATAAAATATATAAGCCCTGTACATATATATATATATATATATATATATATATATATATATATATATATATATATATATATATATATATATATATATATATATATATATATATATATATATATATATATATATATATGTATATATATATATATATATATATATATATATATATATATATATATATATATATATATATATATATATATATATATATATATATATATATATATATATATATATATATATATATATATATATATATATATATATATATATATATATATATATATATATATATATATATATATATATATATATATATATATATATTTATATATGTACGAAACCGTGGTACGTGTATGTACCAGGAATTCGTGTTTGTGCACTAAAATTGTATCCTTACCAAAGTGACAAATATTTTTATTAGTTACCGTATTATAATAATCTATATTTTTGACAAAGGTAACAACTATTCTTTAACAAAGTTACCGAATCATATGTATATCAGTATTTATTTTTGTTGGTACCATATAATCGTTTGCTAGCAATGTACCATATATATGATCAGTAATTATCATGCATTTTTTCTTTGTTTTGGCAATATTTGTTAAGTATGCATTATTTTTTTTTTAATGTGCATATTTGAACATTCGTCCTCATTTGCTTATTGCTAAAGTTAAAAAAAATAATATATATATATATATATATATATATATATATATATATATATATATATATATATATATATATATATATATATATATATATATATATATCCAGTCACACTCCTACTAAACATATTTTGACATATTGTTAAATTTTCAAAAATTTAGGTAGCTGACCGAGCTAATGTAATATATTAGATATTACTTGTTTAAAACACATGACCTACAGGTCACTGTGGAAGAAAGAGAAGTGTGAGAAATGCCATAGTCATATCATAAGCAGGATGCCAATGCCAAACCTAAGCAATGTAACATTATTCATGAAGAGTAAACACAACCAAGCCCCGTGAGAAAGAGTTGTCTGTTAGAACGGAACAAGTACCTTCCGGTATTAATGTTGTGATTACTATAAATCCTTAAGTGCTGAGATAACTGTATAAACTTTAACGTGAAAATGGATATTTGTGGCAGTTCACTTTTAGATGTCATACGGAATGGTCATCCGACCAAACCATCTATACTCCTGTGATGGAGATGTTAATACTGTTTTTAAAGAATAAACTATTTTAAAGTTAACTTACTTAGACTTTACTTGAAGATGTAACATACCAAACCTAATCTATAATACATTGAAGATGACTTTTGAAGAGATCCCAAATGTGTGTTAACAGCAGTAGCACACCAATATATATATATATATATATATATATATATATATATATATATATATATATATATATATATATATATATATATATATATATATATATATATATATGTATGTGTGTGTTTGTATATATATATATATATATATATATATATATATATATATATATATATATATATATATGTATGTGTGTGTGTTTGTATATATATATATATATATATATATATATATATATATATATATATATATATATATATATATATATATATATATATATAATAAATATATATATATATATATATATATATATATATATATATATATATATATATATATATATATATATACGATATGTGGTTTAGCCTGAAAAAAAAAGATTTTTGCATATGCCGATGATGCTACTTTCATTGCATTAATTCTGTCTCAGGGATGTGTATATGAGGTGGATGAATCCCTTAATTGATATCTAGCTGAGATTAGTGAATGGTGCAAATTAATGGACTAAAAGTTGAACCCTAACAAAACTTAAAGTATGATTGCAAGTACGTCAAGGTCAGTGGCTCCTCAACATCCACCTTTACATATTAACTATATACAAGTCCCTTGAAATATCAAGTGGGATTTTGTATTGGAAATTTACTTTTGAAAAACACATTGTATTTATTTTTTCTTCATTTGCACGAGATATTGGCTAATTTAGAGTGTTTTTCAAGAATTTTGGTTATCAATTCATCCTCCAGAAATGTTGTAATCCTACTTTTTTCGAGTATTGCTTCCTGTCTGGTCTTCAGCTGCTGAATCTCATCTTATTTATTAGACAAAAGATTGTTCCCTATAAAAGTTCTTATACTTGATCTGGATTGTAATATCTGGCAGCATCATACTACCAATTGTGTCACGTGGTGGCCCGGGGAAATCTGGTAAAACTCGC
>NC_090741.1:87288369-87303369 GCF_036898095.1 Palaemon carinicauda | reverse complement strand
ACCAACTACACACACACACACAGACACACACACGCATTACATATATATATATATATATATATATATATATATATATATATATATATATATATATATATATATATATATATATATATACATATATATATACATACATACATCCCAGTCCCCGTTACAGTTAAAGTTCGTATTCCCCACCAGCCACTCCGAAGATCATGCAAGACTCCGCGCCACCCACCTAACTCGCAGTTAAAGAGTTTTTAATCCATGCCCTGGTCTAATTTTCTCAGTTCTACCAAGCAGTCTCGTTGAAGTGAATTCATTAACGGCCATAAACTTCCATAATTACCTTAAATGGGGATGATGCAGCAAGGCAGCCATTTGGGAACTGAGGCAAAGGAGGCCTTAAGTCTCTCATTTTCCTTCGGGTTTGGGGGACAAATTGATGATTTCTGCTTATATTTGTCAAAAAATTAAAGGTAAAACAAATGGTAAGTTATGTTTATATTAAGTAGTTGTTTGATTATGAGTGAAGTAAATCATAAAATTTGGGCAAAAAAATTTTTGCAGAATAAAATTTATTTTTGTAGAAATTAAAACAGAATGATTAAAAACCTAAAAATAGTTAATGAATTTCTCTCTCTCTCTCTCTCTCTCTCTCTCTCTCTCTCTCTCTCTCTCTCTCTCTCTCTCTCTCTCTCTCTCTCTCTCTCTCTCATACACGCACACACACACATACACACACACACACACACACACACACATATATATATATATATATATATATATATATATATATATATATATATATATATATATATATATATATATATATATATATATATATATATATATATATATATATATGTGTGTGTGTATTTATATAATGTATACAACTGTGACCAGCCAAGAGAAGCTTGTGGCTCAAACGGCAGGATGAAAGCAACTGAGTAACTTCATTACAGTACATCTGTTTATATATTTATAAACTCCAGGCAGAAAGGGCATAAATACATAACAGGCAATTTCATGTTCAACCGACAACCGCACCGGTTGACATTTAACGGTGAGAAAAACAGACATGTTATTTCAGGTCCCTGTTAGTGCGAGGGGAGAGTGAAGATACAAGCATACTATATACAAAAAATGAAGTGTCGTTACAATGTACGATCGTGTGACACACAGTTGGTACAAGACTCCCCCACTAAAAATGAGATTCCGTACATGTTAAATAGGTTGCCCTGATCTAGAGAGGCGAACTGTAGGCGGGTTATCTGGCAAGAGATAAGCAGGTTTTAGACGATCAATGGAGACCCAGTCTTCTTTGCCACGAATGTTTAGTAAGGTTGCTTTCGGACTGTGTTGAATCACAAGGAAAGGGCCCGTGTAAGGTGGCATTAGCGGTGGCTTGCTAGTGTCGTTACATAGGAAGTTGTGCGTTGCAGAGTGCAAGTCTGTCGGTGTGTGATGTTCCGCCGGGGGCTTATAAGTATGGCGGAATAGAGTAAATTTTCCCACGACGTGACATATGGTTTGAAGATCGTTTTCAGAGGTTACAGAAGGAAAAAATTCAGCAGGGATGACCAACGGGTCGCCATACACCATTTCAGCTGCTGAGATGTCGAGGGCGTCTTTAGGAGTGGTCCTTAGTCCCAGGAGGACTCATGGAAGCTGAGTAAACCAGTTGGAATCCTTGCAGCGGAGACATCAAAGCTGTTTTAGGGTGCGATGAAAACGTTCAACCATTCCATTGGCAGCGGGGTTGTAGGCAGTTGTCTGACGTAGGGTGCTGCCCAGGAGACTCGCTATTGATGTCTACCATTGAGAGGTGAAAGTGGTAACCCTGTCAGAAATAATATGCTCAGGGATACCAAATCTTGCAATGCATCCAGAGAGTAAGGCAGATGTACATGAGGCAAACATTGCAGTTTCCATGGGAATGGCTTCAGGCAAACTAGTGGAGCGGTCGATAACGGTAAACATGTAACGATGTCCTTGCGATGTGAGTAGAGGGCCTACAATGTCGATGTGAATGTTTGCGAAACGACGCTGAGGTTGGGGAAATGTGCCAACTCCTGAATCCGTGTGCTGATGTACTTTGTAAATTTGGCAAGAAGTATAGGCGCAGACCCAATCCTTAGCATCCTTAGAAATACCATGACAAATGAACTTCGTCATTAGCAGCTGTGCAGTAGAACGGCACGAGGGATGTGAAAGGCCGTGAATGATATCAAACACCTGTCGGCGCATGGGAGCAGGAATTCAAGGTCGCGGTCTACCGGCACTGACGTCACAGAAGAGGGTGGTGTTGGAGTCGTCGAGGGGAATGTCTTCCCAACAGAGGGATGTGCAAGATGTCTTACATGGTAGATGCTCTGGATCCTGTCATTAGGCTTCAGCCAAGGCATTGTAATCCAATCCCAGTTGAGCGGCAGCCAACGTGTTTCTTAACAGGGCATTGGCAACTGAATTAATTTTCCTAAGGACGTGTTGAAGGGTGCAATTGTATTTAGCCACGGCGGAGAGATGTCGACGTTGACGGGCTGACCAGGCGTCAGACTGTCGAGTGAAGGCGTGCACCAGAGGCATGTGGTCTGTACGAATAACGAAGGGCGTACCTTCTAAAAAATGGCAATAGTGACGGACAGACAAGTGCACTGCCAGCAATTCGCGATTGAAGGTAGAATAACCCGATTCTGCATTGGGCAGTTTTCTGCTGAAGAAGGCCAATGGGTAGGGCGAGCCGTTGACTACCTGTTCCATTACTGCACCAATAGCGACGTCGCTGGCATCGGTGGAGAAAAATATAGGCCAGGTGGGATAGAAAAAGTGAGAGCTTCAGTGGTTGATAGGGCCTACTTTGCATTGCAGAAGTCCGCTTCTTGAAGGGGACCCGACTTCAGGTCTTTTTGTTTTCCCTTGAGGGAGGTGTAGAGGGGAGCAATAGTGGCGGCAATGGCTGGCTGAAAACTGTGATAATAGTTAATCATGCCTAAGAATTCCTGCAGAGCTTTGACGGTCGAGGGCGTGGGGAAGTTCTGAACAGCTGCTACCTTCTCAGGGAGGGGATGGACTCCTTCAGGAGTGATGTGGTGCCCTAAGAACGATAATTAGTTGGCGCCAAAGGTACACTTATCGTATCAGACTACAGGGCCGTTTTGTTGCAGGCGGTCGAGCACGATGCACAGGTGAAGGAGGTGTTCCTCTTTTGAGGAAGAGAACACAAGTATGTCATCCTCATAACATCCACAGAAGGGGAGGTCCCCAAAGATGCCATCTTTGAGACGTTGAAAAGTGTCCCCAGCATTACGAAGGCCAAAACAGGAGTAATGGAAGGTGTATGTACCAAATAGAGTGGTTATGGCGGTCTTGGGGATGTCTTCTGGGTTTATAGGCACCTGATAATACCCGTTTCAGGAGTTCGAGCGTGGAGAAAACCTTCGATTTGTGCAGGTAGGAGGTCATGTCAGCGATGTTTAGGAGGGGGTAGTGATCCTTTTCTGTTTGCATGTTCAGGCGCCTATAATCCCCGCACGGACGGAGCGAGCCGTCTTTCTTCGGAACGATGTGTAAGGGTGACGACCATGGGCTGGAGGCCTTTTGGCAAAGGTCCATTTCCTCCATTTTGGCGAACGTCTGTTTGGCGGCTGCCAATCGTTCCGGTGCCAGACGTCTGATTTTTGAGAAGACTGGGGGTCCCGTCATCTTCATATGGTGATAAATACCGTGTTTGGAAGGAGCCGTGGGCGTTAGGCGAAGTTCTGGACGGAAAACTTCCGGGTACGACGTGAGGAGGTGGGCCTAGGCATCTGTGGGTGTGCTGATGTGGAGAGCGAGGTTGGAGGAACGGTGTCGAAGAGGTGTCGACAAATACAAGTTTGCGTTGACCAATCGTCGCTGGTGACATCGACCAGAAGGTGGAAATGAGAGAGGAGATCCGCGCCGAGGATTGGCAATGTGACGTCAGCAACAAGATACTTCCAATTAAATTTACCATTTCCAAAGGATAATGTGAGGTTCTCGTAACCCTAGGTGGGTATCGCAGGTCCGTTTGAAGCTACCAAGCAGACGTTGTCAGATGTAGAGAGACTACGTCATGTCCTGAGGAGTTCCCTTGACAAAAGAGCATGGCAAGCACCCGTGTCTACCAAAAATCGCACGCTCGTTTCTGCTTCATGTAAAAAGAAAAGATTATAAACACAGGAGGCCACCGCCACAAGCCATGGCCTACTTGCATGTTTTTTGGCCACTGACAATCCATGGCATATTTCTTCGTGGCAAACCCGAATATGTAGTGGTAGTAGCAAAACTGTGGCTGATGGGCTGTAGAAGTCGTTGGTTGGGGCGCGAGTTAGTGGTGGGTGATGGGTGGCTTTGTCGTCTCACCGGCAAGTCACGTGGTAGGCGTGTATGTCCTACGGCATTCACGTCAGCTTCAGTTGGTGTTGAATAGGCATCCTGTTTGTCAGGAGTGGAGGCATTGATGGAGGTCTTGAATGTAATGAAGTGGCTATCCATAAGTGCATTGGCTTTGGTCATCAAGTCTTTTATTGGTAAACTATCGACATAGGGTATGGTAGCGTGTACAGGTTCGGGTAAACGACGTATCCAAAGTGCTCGAAATAGGTTCACCTCATGAGGAGAGCCGTCTGCGGCAGGTTGCTGGTGAGCGATACTGGTCATTTCTCTGAGGGCAATCGAAGCCCTTTCGTACCCTCCCCCCCCCCCCATGGTTATTCAGATAGCTGAAAAAGCTTTGCTATACGGGCAGCTGGCGACAGCGAGTACTGATGCAAAAGGTATGTTTTGAGGGCGTCATACGCTATTGGGGTGTGTCCTTGTTCACAAAGCCAGTCGGATATATCCGGGAAGGTGTCCTCGGGTATCGCCGCAAGAACATAATCTGCTTTGGGGGTTGAGCGAGTCACGCCCCTGATGCAGAACTGGACTTATGCACGCTGAAACCAAACAAATGCCTCTCCGCTGCAAACGACAAAAGTCTCAATGGGGCGGCGCCAACTTCCGTGGAGTCCTCCATAGTACCAATGACGGAGAGGCGTGGGGCGGGGGGTGAGGAGGAAGGCGGGAGGAGCGAGTCGACTACCGGGGACACCAATGTGATGAGCCAAGAGAAGGTTGTGACTCAAAGGCAGGATGAAAGCAACCGAGTAACTTTATTACAGAACATCCATTTATATATACATAAACTCCAGGCAGAAAGGGTATAATAAACATAACAGGCACTTTTATGTTCAACCGACAACTGCACCGGTTAACAGTTAGCCGTGAGAAAAATAGACATGTTATTTCAGGTCCCTATCAGTGCGAGGGGAGAGCAAAGTTACAAGCATATTATACACAAAAAATGAAATGTCGTTACTATGTACGATCGTGTGACGTACAGTTGGTACACAACTTAGTGTAAGAAGGAAGAATAGGATGTTAGGATGTTAGGAAAAATGGCTAAGTGTTGAAAAGTATATATATATATATATATATATATATATATATATATATATATATATATATATATATATATATATATATATATACATATATATATATATATGTTTGATTTTCGTTTACCCTCTTCCACTGAAACTGTTGTTATTAAAGTTCGTTGTCTGTTGAAATAAAGTTAGCTGCAACTACGCAGGCTGTCACTTACCACTTAACTGGTGCATCCACACAGCACTACTAGTTACAGGAATAGCGTCAAGATGGTACTTTATTTCTTGACATGTTCATTGTATCACTGCGTCATCAAGGGTGGCAATGGCTTCAGAGATCCTTTGCTTGAGATCAATGATGCTCCGTATCTTTAGTCAATGCATGATATCTTCAACAAAACTCCATTAAAAGAAGTTCAGGGAAGTGAGATCAGATAAAAGAAGTTTTCTGGCATCCTAACATCTAAGGTCATTGACCCCGAAACCGAGGAAGCAGTTGCAACGTTGGTGTTAGGTGCTAACAGAGTGGCGAGTTTGGTTTAATCATCAGACAAGGAGCTTGTATACAAACAGTTTGGAGCAGCAATGTTATAAAAATTTTAACAATATGAAACATGCGAAGGCAAAATTAAACAGGTTTTTCTATTAACTGTGGGAAAAAAAAAAAGCGCAATAGCAGGAGCGTATATGAAACACATGCGGTACAAGGCCAAGAAATTGGGCCATTCTTCCCAATCCAGTGGTCTGGAGTTTTTTTTTTTTCTTTTTGTTTTCTCCCTATTTAGGAACAAATGGACATGCGTCTTCAATGTGATGGTGCAAAAACTAGTTGAAAAATTATAGTTCGTTCAAGGCCATCAGTAAAATATTCAAGGTAAACATCTGCTCTGATTGACGTTTTGTTGAAGATAAATAGACCGATGACTCAATTTCACTTGATCTCAAAGGAAACTAGGTTGAGTGACGTTTCGTTCTTTGAATTACGTTCCAAGCAAGTTAACTCCAAATTCTTTCCGTCTTGCTGTAATACTTAGATCAAGTGCTTGTATGAGTTGAACTCTGCAAGCATACAGTCGCAAGTACTCGTGTAGTATTTTGTGCGCTGTTGAACGTGGTCGATGAAAGTGTATTGTCCCAGCGCGGATTAACTTAGTATAAGGACGATCCAAGGTTTGTTTTACACGATCAATGTTGTCTTCAAGATGTTCTCGCTCGTCCACTCCTCCAACGTTGGTCTTGTTTCTATATAGTTCTTTAACCATGCATGTGAAATTCCACTAAGTCTGCGTATCCGATTTTTTTTCAGTTAACTATGACCCATCCTCTTAACAATTAACTAACATTTAGGGGGTTAGCTTAATAGTACCTCTTTCATCAACAGAATACCTGTAATATAGTAAACCTAATGACTACTGAATACATAGAACACATTTGACTAACATATCTCACCAACGGTTTTGTAATATATTTCTAAAATTGTAAATATTCTTTACTGAAGCCCTGTATATATGTACGCCCTCCACCAAAACAAAGCATATACGATATTTTTTTTTTTTCAGTGAACTATGACCCATCGTCTTAACGATTAACTAACAATTAGGGGATTAGTTTAATAGTAACTCTTTCATCAACAGAGTACCTGTAATATACTAACTCTGATGACTACTGAATACATAGAACATATCTCACCAACGGTTTTGTAATATATTTTTAAAATTGTAAATATTCTATACTGAAGCCCTGGATATATGTACACCCTCCACCAAAACAAAGCAATAAATTGTAACGCAATAAAAAACAAGAGAAATGAAGGAGAAACCATAAATAAAAAAATACAGATAAAAAAGTGAAACCATCTTTTATGAAGCAGCTGCAGAAAAATATTTTAACAAAAATTATAAAGAAAATGAGAAAACCAGAGCCATAGCGAAAAAGATCTAACGAGCAGAAGAACTCGGGGACAAGCGTAACATAAAAATAAAATCCATAATGTGGTATATCATGGTCGTATGAGAGCCGCTTTCAAAGAAAAAAAAGAAAAAAAAAGACTTGCGGAAGTGACTAGAATTTTTGAGGTTTTGAAGTGGCTCATTTCCGCAAATTTGCTGGTCTCAGTCACCAGCACCACCACTCCAGGTAGGGCTCTCAGAAATGGTAAAATATGAGAAATTTCTATGTAATCTATTTTTTGAATTTTATGTCACTTCTCTAACGAGAATAATTTGTTTCTTTTCCTTTCAAGCAGTAGGATTTAGTATTGTATGAATATTATTATATGTAATTCATCTCTCTCTCTCTCTCTCTCTCTCTCTCTCTCTCTCTCTCTCTCTCTCTCTCTCTCTCTCTCCACTTTTAAGGAGAATCATGGTACTCATTATCTGTCATTTTATGGGACTTTGATTTTCCTCTCTCTTTCGGATGTTAAAAAGTAATATAAATCAATATTATTCAAGGAAGAAAGTCCTTTGTTTGATTTAAATAGCTGTTTATTCATAAATCTCTCTCTCTCTCTCTCTCTCTCTCTCTCTCTCTCTCTCTCTCTCTCTCTCTCTCTCTCAGTTTCACTTTATCTAATTTCTCCTTAAAAATAATTCCATCTCCCTATTATCTCCCCGGCAAAAAAACGTTTATTTAAAAAAGAACGACCCAATTCCTTCAGCTTGATTTCGTTAGAAATATCATATTATTTTGAAATTGCCTAATATCTCTTTCAAGTTAACTGGGAGGTGAAGGGGAGAGAGAGAGAGAGAGAGAGAGGGGGGGGGGGAGACAAGGCAGGGGGACTTTCAGTTCCAGATCAGGAAATAGAATAGGTTACCAGAGATGAGTTCAACCCACTATCCCGGGAAAGATTTAATGCTCTGGTGCTTCCTTAGAAAATGTCTTACATTTTTCAGAATTTCTGGCTCAGTACTTATTGCGTTTTTTTTTTTTTTTTTTTTTTTTTTATTACGGCTACTTGCTACTTCCTTGATTATATTAAAAACTCTCTTTTTATATATGTTTTGTAATTCTTTTTTTTTCAATTTTCTCAACAGTTATATCAAGCACCTTCAGATAAAACCGAAAATTAATCAACGGAGAAAAGGATCACTTATCGTTGCACTTTTCATTATCCATGACAGGGTTCTGTTTCTCTTTTCTTAATACCAGGATTACGCAAATTCATATGAGCAGAATTTTATGAGAATTTCAAAAAAAGTAGGACTCATAACTGAAAATAAGTGATGAAATTTTGTGATACCTTAGGATCTGGATAAAGGAGATTTTTTATGGAGACGAGGGCAGACTTAGCGGGGGTTTGCTGTCTCTAATTGATTTTGTTTCTAATAATTCTGAATTCACATTGACAGTGATTAGCAACAGAATTGTCAGGATGCATAGGCTTTAACAAAATGCCGGTATTTATATCAAAAATACTGACACATGAATAGACGTAAGGTATGAGAGATTTGGGCAATAGGAAAGAAAAAGTATTAAGTAAATCTAATTATTCACAAAAAAAGATATGAAATGTAAGTTTTATAGCAGATTTTCCTCAATTTAAAAGCACCATTATGCATAAAGATTGTGCCCAAAACACAATTGCGGTTAGACAAACACCTGTAGAAACTTTCCGGAATTTTGTATGTTTATTCTAGGTTTCAAATAACCCGGAAAATGAAGGCTTGGGTATCGTCAAATATCAATGGTGCAAATATCTTAGGTACAATGATGAGTACTGGTAAGATGTGTTGGATTCAAGACACAAAACTAGAAGGGCACTCAGTAAAACTCAGACCTCCTCCGCGGCAGCTTATTTCTCGATCTTTTGCTCGAACTTAACCTTTGACCTTAATTTAACATCTATTAACTGACGAGAATTTTCTTACACTGAAATATGACCCAAGTTTGAAGTCTTTGTGACAACGATATTCAACTTATGACTGATTACGTAAATTGGACATTTAGCTTGACCGTGACCTTGACCTTTGACCTTGACCTTCCAAAATTTAATCATTTCCAAATTTAAAAAAAACAGTTACTACTTGCAAGTTTCATTACTCTACGGTTAAAATTATGGTCAGGAAGCTGTTCATAAACAAGCACACGCACACAAACAAATACACAAACAGGGGCGAAAACATAACCTTCAAACTTCGTTGGTGGAGGTAATAAGTTAAGTAGTGTATATCCCATATATTTTTCGATATCTTTAGTAATGAATGGCATATGGTTAATAAGATAGAAATAATTACCTCTTCAACAAACTTAAAACATGACAGAACTAATTATTCCTATAATAGAATCTGCAAGTATCATTGAACATCATATAACAGGGGATGGGTATTCGGAAGATTCAAATTAAAGTACCTATTGCCTAGAAAATTATTTAAACGTAAAAACTAAAAAATGCTCTTTGCCTATGAAAAAATGAAAATAACTTCAATTCTACCGAGGCCAAAGGTCATATTGTCATTTGGCACCAAACATCCACATAATTTATAAACCTTTAATGATAATCCAATTCTCAGGTAAAACGGTATACTATTCACACAAATAAAGGGACCATATCACCTTAATGACTGAATTGTTGTTTTCAGTTTTTCAATATTTGTTGCAAATAATTCTAAGTATTATAGTGGATAATTTATCAATTAAGTTATTCCACCAGCTATAAGGCAATGCAACACACTGGCGTGTTGATTCAGCAACCTATAATATTTAGGAGCAGAGTAAGAACCCCACTCACGGTTATATAAATGTCAAGGAAAAGACTCAAGATATCACTGTCCCTGTAAACTAGGGATGCTAGGTCTCAGAGATCAGAAGCTACTTCCTGGGCCACAGGGGTCCTAGCGCGGGTGGAGGTGGGGATCGCATTCAATGTATTTTCTGTTTTTTTTTTTTAGCTCATTATTAACTAATTGATTTTGAGTTTTTGGCATCGAAGGCTATTGATACCGAAATAGTTTGTTATGAACGAAGAATAAAAAGAAATTAATTTAAAACACTTAAAGCAAAGATGTCCTCATAAAAGTTAAGTATCTTTAAGAATTCCTGCTTCTTAAACAAATTTAAAAATAACACTAGCATAGTACAACACATCCAGCCTAAGAATCTTGGCAAGGATACCGGTGCTTGGTACTTCAGACTATCTTGTTCATATGAGGAGCATTAATCAGAAGGAAAGCAAAACGTAAACAAATCCATCCCCCCCTTTCCTCTGTGGAAATAACGGCACCCCTAATAACATAGAAAGGAAAGCCTGAAACTGCCGACAAGACCCATGACAAATGAATAGCCTGTTCTGTGAGGTCGATGGGACCAGGGCCACAAAAGAACTAAGAGATTTCGCTTTCGATCCCTCGCCTTTCCCGGCATGTTTTTATCCCTTCTTCCTAGATCGACACAATCTGACCCTTTCGCCACCAACTCTTGGAGACTGATTTTTTTTTTTTTTTTTTTTTTTTTGAGGATTTAGCAAAACGATGAATAACGATGAAAATAAGGGGGGTGATATAGACGAAATAGAAAAAAAATAAATAAATATGATAACGATGAAATAGAAAGGATTAATGTGAATTTTGTTTTCACGTTTATTAAAGTTTCGGACTGGCTGTAACCAATTTGAGAAATGATGTTCCCTATTAAACGATAGATACAGTGAACGAGTTTCAAAAACACGATTGAAAAATAAAATAGCCTACAAATTCTCTGACGACTCACAAAAAAAGGCGAAAAAAATCAGAAAAGGTGAAAATTATATTGAATTAATGGGTAACCCTACACGAAGACTATTAGGTTGTTGTCCTGGAAAGGTAAAAAGGTTTGGACATATGGTGGAAAACCAGGAAGGGATGGAGAGAGTGGAGGAAGGACAGTAACTGCCTGGAAGGTCGCTATGAGGGAAGATGAGGCTAGATATACTCTCTCTCTCTCTCTCTCTCTCTCTCTCTCTCTCTCTCTCTCTCTCTCTCTCTCTCTCTCTCTCTCTCTCTCTCTGTCATACACAAACAGTATATCCTTTTTTTCTGCTAATGCTAACCATCCGTTGGTTAAAATATCTTTTTATGTATCGTGCGTGAAGTTAATTATCTTTATAAAACATATATATCCAATAAATAAAGATGACCTCTCTCTCTCTCTCTCTCTCTCTCTCTCTCTCTCTCTCTCTCTCTCTCTCTCTCTCTCTCTCTCTCTCTCATAATACCATTATAGAGAAACTTCAGACTCCTGCAATCCAGGCTTTATTGTAGATTCACAAAACCTCAAGTATATATTAAGGTCAAGAGACATAAAACAACAAGAAATAAATTTACCTTGAAAGTGAGATTTAAGGAATATTTGTAAAAAAAAAATGAAAAAAAATGAAATGAGGAACTGGGTCAAACTAAAATCAAGAGCCAGATAATCCATTTATTCGGGGGAAAAATATTTGATTCTTCTTCATTACAAAAATATCCCGAACCAATGGAATGCCTACGTACCTGATGAAGGAAAGTTGATAAATTATTGACGCTGGGTGACCTTTAGTTAAAGGTTGGTATCAGCAGGAAAATATAGAGATTCAATTAGGAACTTCATTCTGTGGATGCTTTCATATCTCTTCTCTCATTTCTTCTTTTAGCCTGTCTTGCGAACCAGTGCTCGGGAAGAACTTCTCTTATTATTCCATTAATTAGTCTGGATTCGAAATCCTTATGCTTAAAAAGTATTTTAAGGTAAAAATAATGGCAGTTTTTTCATCTCTCTCTCTCTCTCTCTCTCTCTCTCTCTCTCTCTCTCTCTCTGTTCTCGAGATAGAGGCACAAAACCATGTTGGTTACTATATGAATTTAGTTGCTGTGTGTAATTGTTAGAAATGAATTACAAGCTGAATTGAAACTCGAAACCTATAACTCAATGCTTGAGTGCAGAGAGAGAGAGAGAGAGAGAGAGAGAGAGAGAGAGAGAGAGAGAATCGAGGTTCGGTCAAAATTAATCCCATCAAACCGTAATTAGGAACGCGAGAGCCATAACGAGATGACCTCCATTTGAGACCATTCACCAAACACTCATAAAAGTTCTCTCTCTCTCTCTCTCTCTCTCTCTCTCTCTCTCTCTCTCTATTATGATATTGATTACAAGTAACATTTGCATTACAATCTTTTTCCACGGCTTCCCTTGACACAGAAACGGGCACAGAAAAAACATACACATATTAGTCTAAAAAAAAGAAAATAAATAAATAAATAAAAATCTAAAAATAAGCATTTGCGCAGTGTGAGGTATTTTTGAGGAAACGAAAACTAATGGGCATTTTTATCAGATACGTGTGCTCTGTAAGAAATTTTTTTTTTTTTACACATGCTTTATAAGGTCAGAAATTAATGTGAAACGCTAGTAAGTGATTTATTTTTTCTTATTTTTTTATAAAATGCATACTGTACTACCTATACAATGCTAAACATACTATTGTAAATACTTTTTGATATATTTCAGACGCAAAGTATTTCGTTTTATAGATAAATGGGAAATAGGAATAAAATATGAATTATCGTAATTTGTTGGTTTTTATATTAACACCATAAAAGTGGCTTTCTTGATTACACTTATGCAGTACTCATACTGTTCTATGTACTGGCCTGTTTCTTTATTGTTTCGATATTCAGGGAAATTTTTGTCTAATTTTTTAGGAATTTTATCAATGAAAACTGGGATTTCATACTCTGTTCCTTCAAAAGATGAATTTGACGATGAAAATTATGCTGTAAAACAAGAGTAGATTTGAATGAAAATTGGGGAAAACAAAATATTTTTACATCATCATGTAGATCTTTTTGGGGATAAAAACCTTGTCTGCCTATTTAAACTTTCAGAGATTTGCAACTTGGAGATTATAAGTGGTCCCCTGTGTTACAGTAAATTATAACAGTATTTGCAATGTTTAGAGGCAGATGGTTTTGCACACGTACAGTGGTGCCGTTATTTAGCAATACAGGTTTGTGAACTTTCTAGCCATGATTGTACAATAGCTGATGTGTATCCAAGGAACATGAAATGTTTATATACAGTTACATACAGGGTCGGGAGATTGACGTATAGTAATCGGTACTTTCTAGTGGAGGTGTCATAGAGCGAAGTGAAAGTGAACATCATCATCAAAGAAAACTATATAAATAACTGTTGTTCATTATAAAACTTAATATATCTAATGGTAATAATCGTTTTATATATGCGCTATATTAAATATTCTAAGTTTTCTGGAATATATATACATGCTTATAAAAAAAAATGCATGATTTATTTCTGACAGTATCTTTATCTTTGCAAGTATTGCCAGTCCTCAGCTTGAAGCGCCCACAAAAGTTTACCTTTGATTTAAGCATTCTATGTCGGCAACCAAGCAGGACTCATAAGACGTTGTTACTCTAGAGACAGAACGAGGGTTAGCACCTCTTAAAGAAGCTACAGAAAAAGAAAGAATATGAGGTATGATGATTATCCGAATACTGTCGACTGGCTAAAAATGCTATTTGCTGAATGTGCTCACCCTTACCCTGGACTGATATGGCGCAGATAGTGTTATTCAAAATATTTACACAAAATTAACAACTGGCTAAACTTGAATGAGAGTTTTCCATTTAGTGGCATAAAGTTAAAAAAATACTGGATCACGCATGACCCTCCAGATATCTATCACTGCGAAATCTATCTAATCCAATGGAGTGGAATTAATGATTATTTTGTCAAATTGATGACAACAGACACAATATGAGTAGAATTTGTTCCTTAAATATGAGATTAAGAACTTGTACGAATGCAAAATAGATTCACGAAGTGTTTATCAATATAGCAGATGTAAATGACCGAATTTCAGAAGAAGGATGCTACCATCCAAATCGTCACAAGAAGTTCTTCAGAGATGCACAATGAGCGGAGAGTGAACGGAAAACTGCTGACTTAGCAATAGCATGGCTTTTGCAAGAAATTTGGCAAGCTGCTGAGAATTGATATGTAATAGAGCTTTCTTCATTATTGGAACGATGCAACCACATTGTTGGTGATATAAACATCTCCATCCAAGCATCGTTTCTTAGCCGGACTTCAACCTTTAATGTTGCCTTACCGAAGTTTGTAAGAAATTCTGATTTGTTTGAGATTTTGCGCAATGCTGCACCATCTGAAAGACGAAGTCTTTTAGCATCATTGACCTTTTCACATATACCTCTTAGAAGTATACCAGAGTCCTCTAAAAGGTTTAATTACACACATTTTCAAACCATATGATAGTGATTTTCTGTCCGTAGTCCACGCTTAGAAAGTGAATGGACATATATGAAGCTACACGAGCTCCTATATTCGTAACTGCAGAGATGAAGAAAATGTCTGCAAAATGTTTATAAGACTAAAGGTTATGACAGAAATAAATGCCCAGGAATCTTCTACAATTATCTTCAACCTAAAAAAAATTAAAGTGTGTCTAACGTTCTGTATATTAAAATATAATATCCAAACCAATGTATTCAGAAAGAAAATTAATAATTTTGATCATCATTTTTTTTTGTGGGGGGGGGGGGGCAAAATATCTTGAAATTTTCATAACTGT
>NC_090741.1:87270869-87283369 GCF_036898095.1 Palaemon carinicauda | reverse complement strand
CCTCACAGAACAGGCCATCCATTTATCATGGATCGCGTTGGTTGTTTCAATCTATCATTTCCATGTTATGAAGGTGCCGTTATTTCTAATTAAAGGAATGCTGGAAGGATTTGTTTATCATTTGCTTACCTTCTGCTTTATGCCTCTGTTATGAATAAGATGGACTAAGGATCTTAGGTGTAGTATGAAAGTTTAAAGGTGACTCATGAGCGGAAAAGGAAAGGGATGGGGTGGCCTATGTTATGACGTCCCTGATTGGTGATCGCAAGACAGGTGTTAAGAGTCCCGCCCAAACTCGTTAGTTCCTTTGGGAGCTGCATCCTCACTATTCTTGTGAGCTAATGATATGAGGTTTATGAGAGCCTATATGTGTATCTGCTAAGTCATCAGTAGTCATTGTCTGGTTTCCTGGTCTTAGCTTGGGTGGAGAGGGTCATTATCCTTCTTGATAGAGAAATGTCACTGCCCCTTGCCTCTGCCATATATGAGCGTTCTTCAAAACTTTAAAAGACATTGCGCCCGATCCCGGTCTCTACCCATGCTAGGACTCAAAGTGTGCAGGAAGTGGCATCTGTGTGACAGAATGAGTGTGTGAGCTCTGAGGTCAAGTCAACAGAGCCACATGTTTTCGAGTTTAAAAGTTGAGAATTTCACATATAAACCACTCCTTTGGTGACCCATTTGTTTTTTGTGGAAGGTATAAGTGAAGGCGTAAGATTAGAAAATAAATTTTAAAGAACTTTTCACTCCGAGCCTTCCAAGCCTTGAAGATGACCTGATGGGTGAGTTTAAATTCATGAAAACTAACATCCTGCCTCCCAAAACCTTTCTCCTACTCGAACCCATAAATCAGCATCTGATCTAAAATTTCAAAAAGCTTTATGCAGAACCAATATTCCAATAATGCTTTGATTTCACCGAATGTATCAAGCATATCCTTTCGGAGCTTTAGAAAGAACTTTTCTATAATGTTAACTGCCTGAAAAACGTTGACAAAGCCCTTTGATACTGCTTTTAGGTAACTTTGTTTTGCGTGTGTTACTGAACGTTATTTTCAGGAATTCATATCCAAGCAGAAGGTAGCTGATAATGAAATTATATCCTTGGGAAAGACAAACGGATTGGAGGTAGACAAGGATGACATTAACGATCATCTTGAGGAACATAGACAGCTTTTGATGACACAGGAGCTGATAAAGTTTCATAAGGAGCAGCACCACTAAGTTGTGGATATTTCACTTGAAGAGGAGGGATGACCTGAAAAAACCTTTCACTTCAAGTTAATTAAGAAGATATTAAAAATTTGCGAAACTCGGGAAATTTTGTAAAGACAGCGAATCTATAAACCGATAATGAGATGTCTTATTCTCGTAATATTTTAAAGAAAGGGCTTGAATAATTGTCTCTATATTGGTTTCTAGTAATAGTTGAAAGTAACTGTAAACAAAATACACCAAAGTTTCCTTTAAGTGTATTTTAGGCTATTTAGTTAGTGGTAGCGAATGAAGTTCAAGAAAAAAGATCCCGATATTTTACCAAATGTTTTCATGGAGGGAAATTCTTCCTACAAACAGTAACTACTGTCTCCTACTCCTCCTCCTCCCTCACACCAGCAACAACTCTCCTCAAAGATAAAGTACGATTAAATTTGTCAATATTTCTATTTCTTATTTTCAATTAGTGTTCATTTTTGACATTAGGAGTTGTAAACTGTTCGAAAATTACCATTACAATATTGTTAAAAATTAATGCATAAATGTCTTTATGAACGTGTGCAATGAATCGTGTGAATTTTCCGCATTTCTTATGGGAAAGAAATAGTTTTCTTATTGTAACGAAATTTGTTACTTTGCGAGCTCACTACCAGAACTAATTAAACTGGTAAACCAAGGTACTACTGTAGTTGAATAAATGTCTTTTTTTTTTTTAGTCAGCACAACAATAATCAAGCCTTTTTATGTCGCAAAAGAATTCCAAATTTATTTCTCATACAGAGAGCAATTTATTATTATTATTATTATTATTATTATTATTATTATTATTATTATTATTATTATTAATATTGTTATTATTATTATTATCATTATTATTATTATTATTATTGTCGTTATTCCTGTTGTAGTTGTTGTTGTTTGTGTTATCATCCTTACTAGCTAGGCTACAACTCTAGTTGGAAAAGATGGATGCTATAATCCAAAAAGATCAAAAAGGGAAAAATAGCTTGGCGGGGAAATGAAATAAGGAAATAAATAAAATCTGGGAACTAAAGAACAATAAAAATAAAATATTTGAAGAACTCTTTTTATGGTTGGTGTGTTGGTTAACTTTTTTATCATTAATAATATTATTATTTTTATTATTTTATTACCCTCATAACTATTGTTGTTGTTGTCAATGTTGTTGTTGTAGAATCCTCATCACTATAAGGATAATTGTTATTATCTGTTTTACTATAATCAGTAATATACCTAGTTGTATTAGAATAGAAGTCATAACCGTTGTCTATAAAAGCAGCAGCTGCAACTGCACCTGCTGTCGCCACCCCAGCAGCAACAGCAGCAGTTATAGTAGTAGTAGTAGTAGTAGTGCTGTTGCTGATGTTGTTATTCCTAGCAGAGTTTGAACCTCACTTAAAAAAGTTGGATGCTATAATCAAGTCGTTGTGTTCGGCAATCTCCCCCATTGTCTAAACTAACTGATAATACCAGAATAATTTACTGACAAATCCTCATTACCAACAACTTGAACCCTATATATATATATATATATACATATATATATAAATATATATATATATATATATATATACATATACATATATATATAGATATACATATATATATATATATATATACATACATATATATATATATATATATATGTATATATATATATATATACATATATATCTCAACAAATAATAATTTTTCTCTGCAGGAAAAGAAAGTCTTATGACAATCGGTTATTCAATGTTTTGCATATACATATATATATATATATATATATGTATATATATTTATATATATATATATATATACATATATATACATATTTATATATATATATATATATATATATAGATATATATATACATATATATATATATATGTATATATATATATATATATATACATATATATATATATATATATATAAATATATATATATATATATATATGTATATATATATCTGTATATATATATATATATATATGCAAAACATTTAATAACCGATTGTCATATGACTTTCTTTTCCTGCAGAGAAAAAATATTATCTGTTGAGATATCAATCTAATTTAAATTTTTAGTGTCTGGGCATTTGCGTGATCATAATTACCTTGAAAAGATTATATAGCAAATGCATTGAATATTTGTTGGATTAAAGTAGATCTACTTATCTTGCAAGTCGCAGATAACTAATTAAGGAGTATTCAATATTAATTTCCGGGTTATTTGTTTACAAGACCTCGCTCTCTATTTACTCCAAAATTATGCAATCCTGCAGCTCCCCTCTTCTTGTACACTAATTAGGAGGTTCTTTGAATGTTGGGAAAGCGATAGATGGCCAGATATGTTGAGCAAGGAGAGAGGGGTTATAAAAGATCTAGCTCGGTTTCCTCACTAAACGACCTAGAGCTAACATCGTAAACAGATTCAACCGAACAGAATTCGTGATACCAGCGTACATAAACAGAAGTTCTTGATGCAAGTGTACATTAGATATATATTCTAGATATATACTAAATTAAAAATGGAATTATTACTCAAAAGTGTCCATAAAATATGCAATTTACAAATAGTGACACTTTTGAGTAATCACGCAATTTTTTTTAGGTATATTTTGATTATACAGTATATCAAATGGCATCACGAATCCTGTTTGGTTGACTGTGTGTACCTGTCAGTTCCAGGTCGTTTAGTGAAGAAACCAAGCTAGTTTTTTAATTTTTTAGATAACCACCCCCCCTTCCTCAACATATTTTTTGCTTTCCCAGCATTTAAAGAACCTCCTAATTACTATACAAGAAGAGGAGAGCTGCAAGACTGTAAAATTCTGGAGTAAATAGAAAGCGTGGTCTTGAAATCAATTACCATTTCCGCGGTTAACTCTATTCCATGGAACTTATTTTTATGGGAATGCTAAGTGCTCATAAAAGTTCATCTCATTATCCAATTGTTAATTTCAAGTATAAGTGTATAAATCAAGCTGAATTGAAACAAAGACATGCAATTTAACTTTCCTATTTTCATCTACACACACACACACGCACACACACAAACACACACACACACACACACACACATATATATATATATATATATATGTATGTATGTATGTATGTATACATACAATATAATAACTTTCTTCACTGAAAGGGAATGGAACCGATGGAACCAGATATTGTAATTCTATATTCTAACAAGTATTTCTGGGATAAAGTTTCTATCCCCACATCCTGCATCGTTTATATTGCAAAGTCTTGTGTGCGCAAACTGCAAGATATTTTATAGGACGGCACCCATTTAATTACGCTGTAAAAACCTCAACGTCGATTAGCGTGAACGGACGGACATGGGTAAATCTAATAATATCAATCATATTACTTATTTTACTTTAAGGGCTGGTTTTCTCTTCACATACAGCAGGGGAAGCCTATTCGCTACAGAACCTCCACAGTCATTTTAACATGTTCGTTCGAAATCACCTGCAAGTGCCCATCAAAACGCTTCGCAGTGGCCTCTGTAAGGAAATGCGGGTTAAAAAGTTTTGCAAAAATCCCAAAAATATCCAACTTGAATCTGCAGCTTTGCAACTTTTCCGTCCAAGTTTTGCAAATGGCAAAAGCTCACACCGCAAACGAAACAGTTTCTTGACATAATGAGTTTAATGACATTTTGGGAAACCTTTTCCACAGACAAAAGTCACTTTAGTATTTCCATCTAATGTTTGGTGTTTTAATGTTTCACTTGTTTTACAAACCTGAGATTTTTTTCCAGTTGATTGCATCTAATCATGGAACGATTGTTTCTTTAGAGATTCTGACATATTCTGGAAAGGGAATGACACATTTCTAATCAGTGGATATGAAATTCAGACTAGTCATCCCAAGCTTTGTTCTAAAAACGAATAAAACACGGAAATAATAAGTGGATGAGTAATAAATATTATACTGGTAACAATAATAATAATAATAATGATAATAGCTGTTGTTACAGTTGGATTAGTTCAGTGGATGTAAACCTTTCTCTTGTCTGCTATACCTGAGTTTTAGATGTAGCTGAATTTTACAAAAATATTCACTACATTTGGAAATGAATATTCGACATAATATTACAGCCTTTAACATCAAAGAGGCGATGCGGCAAAATTTCACTGTAAACCAGTTTTTTAAAAGAATCGATACTGGCCTTATTATCGTTTGGCGTTAATGAACTGAAATTGCCTCCAGGTTAAAGACGAGAAATGAATACGGAAAACATATATATATATATATATATATATATATACATACATATATATATATATATATACATATATATATATATATATATATATATTTGCTAATGAAGACCAGAAAACTAAAAAGTGCAAAAGTTAAAAACGATGAAAAGACAGGAGCATTGTCATAATAGTACATATGATCATGGGTTAATTAATGGAACTGTATTGAAGTTTTTTTTTTTCTTACCCTTTAAAATATTTTGGTATCTCACATAGTTTGAAGCTAGTTCTGCGAGCTTAAATCATGTAGTTTGACAAATTAGTTAATCAAAACTTCGATAAGTCAGGTATATTGCCTAAGTTTGTGAACGTAATATTTATCGTATTTTTTTTATTTAGGTTGGAGTGAACGTTCAAATTACTTCTTTTATCTAACTCTTATTTCAATCATCTCTCTCTCTCTCTCTCTCTCTCTCTCTCTCTCTCTCTCTCTCTAGCAGATACTATATCAGAGATGCCTTTGGTAGAGAGCATTGGAGAGGCTGCATCCAGCAACCGACCTCTTAATTTTTCCGTCGAAGTGAAGGTGAGCTTTCTTTTCTCAATCATAATCTCAAACTACAACACTTACTTCGTTTCATCCCTATTTAGTTCAATGTTCAATTATTTATCTCAAATATAAAGCTATGAAATTCTTTTGAGTTTTTGTCTTTTATTTTTGCTGTTATCTCGACCTTCAAAACTTTTTTGGGACAGGAAAATAGCATATATATATATATATATATATATATATATTCAATCTTCCTGGGGATATTTGCAATATTTTACTCCACAGCAATTTTCATGACCTTGGAATTTCTCACATTTGGTTCTCCACAAATATTCACGTGAAAAGTAGGGAAACTTTTCTCAAATAATTGTTTCTTCCCAGTCGTTTGGCAAATATACAGCTTTGCCGTTTCGAAATTTCTCTTTTAGAAATGTTTCCCGATCGTATGTTTTTTTGTCATTTCCAGAACAGACGAAGGAAGATCTGCCTGGAATCTCTTAACCCTAAGCGAGTGTTGCAGATTGCGATATTGTCATTGACTGTACCCTTCTTTTTCGCCTCCTCATAGATTCCAGCCAGGTCGAAAGAGAAGAGGGAAAGAAGAGAGGCATTACGTTCAAATGGATACATTTATTTACCGGTTATGTGTAAGGGCTAATGGCATTAGCAGCCGCATGCCCTTATTTAACCCGGTCCTAAATAGTTCAAGGATAATCAATACTGAAAGGATAAAAAGTCCCAATCAACACCAAAGAAAGCAATAGACATACCTCTGGAAAGCTCTAAGATCATAAATTCTATGGAAAAGTGATCTTCAGAAGATATTTTTGAAACTACTAACTTCTAAATATGAATCTATTATCATCTTTCTAGTTATAAAATGGACATGTTATTATTGTCCATCACATTTTTATTTTATCTTAATCCCCAATTTCTCTGAGGATTTCTATAATAAAAGGTAAATTCATAAATATTCTAAAAAGTGATTGAATATTTCGAACAATCGAAAGTGATACAACAAATATGAAAAATATAGAGTAAAAAGAATTAGAAATCATTTTAGTATTTTTTTATTTTCAAATTAACATCAATTTCATTCTCTGGACGTTGGTTAAAACCTCCCATTAAGAATAAAGTTATAAAAGGAAACAAAACGAGGAAGAAGTCCAAATGAACGAAGAAGCTCCTTGTGTGTCTAATTAGAGAATCAAACAAACTCTGGTCCATCTGTTTGTTTCCTCAAACAAGGAAACTCTCCAATTTGTTCACTGGCTCGAAACTCCATTTGATTCAAAGGAACATCATAGAAAACGGGTTTTTCTTTGAGGTTTACATAGTGAATGTTACCAGATAATTTTGTACCTCTGTTAATGGGAATTTTTTTATAATATTTATATATAATCACTTAGCATTTCATGATGTAATATTTTAGTTTTTATCGCTAATTTTATATATTCATATAATATATATATATATATATATATATGCTTATATATAAATATATATATATATATATATATATATCTATATATATATATATATATATATATATATGTCCTAATTCTTATATGTATATGTGTTGCACGTCAAGGCAAATGAACTCTATAATCATGAGAATTCCACAAGAATCTATAACTCAGCATGTTGTTGTAGCAAAATTGCCTTTTGATAGAGGGGTGTTTAATTGCCTTTTGATAGAGGGGTGTTTAATTGCCTTTGTGCGCTCAAGTAGACAAGGCTCTCACCTGAGAGAGTGTTAGCTGCGTACAGTACGGTGTACTTGTGAACCTTTTGTAATAAAGTGAAAAAGCCATGTTCTGATGTCTCATTATCCGTCAACATGGGACATACTGGTGTCAGGTGTAAAATTACGTCTGTTTGTGTATGCTATGAGCGAAGTTGTTCTTTGAGCCGGTAAAATAAAAGTTCAAGATGCCTAGATACACAAGGATTAACATAGCAGACGCTGCTGCTGCAAGAGATGAGAACGAAGGAGCAGTGTGATATAACGTTCACGATGAAGAATATAGACAGGAAATTAGAACGTAAGAATTGGAAGATAAGTTAGAAAACTTGGAACGGTTAATGAACAGAGTCTTGGTTGAACGAGAAGAGGAGCGGCGCGCAGTCACAGCATATCCGACGTACATAAGCAAAGTCCAAACGCATACAAATGAAAGTACACAGCCGAGTGAAGATACTCAAATCGTAGTTCAAAAGTTGCCAGAACTCCAGGCAAGTGCTAAGTGTTAGGCCTTTTGATGATCAACTGCCTAACGAAGGGTTTCAATCGATTGACGTGTTTTTGGGAGCTTTTGCAGTAGCTACATATGGGTGGTCAGAAAGAGAAAAAACTATTCAAGTACAGTAATTAGATTGCTGAAAGATGCTCCTGCAATGGAGGTAAAGTGTTGGCCACAAGACAGTTTATGAAGTTGTACTGAAATGGAACGACATTTAATTGAGAAGTATGCCTTACCCAATCCGAGAAAGAGGGACGTAAAAGAAAATTACAAACCTAAAGTTTGGGAATGTGAATCCATTTTTAGTTTTGCAACTCGCATTTTTCGCGATAGCGATTCCTTGGCTACCCAGAGTACCAATCTCCCAGAAGGTTATAAAAAAGCAATAGCACGTAAACATATTCGCGGATTAGTAAGCCTGTATTTATGTGGTTATTTGTTCGATGACAATCGCTTGTTAGCAGACGTAGTGAGCGCGATACAAAACATTTTAGACAGTTGGCCAGAAGAAAATATGACTGGGAATAACTGGACCGATTCCTAGAAGTTGGCAGCCATGAGAGGCACTCATCAACTCCCAAGGCGGGGAAGGGCAGAACGCAGTCAGCAGGTTAGAAGAATCTTCAGATGCTGGCAGTGTGGGGGAGAAGGGCACCGACGAGTAGAGTGCCCACCCAAGGATCCACCCGCTGAAATACTTGTCAGGCCTACGGTAATCTATCTCGAGAGTGTCCATCAAAAAACGCCGAGGGCGGGTGGGCTGTGGCACACGCACACCTCCCCCCGCCAAACATTCGAGGAAAAGGAAACAGAGAAAGGGGGAGACGAGGGAATTCATCGGTTGTGTAAGGGGTAATAGGATTAGCAGCCTCATGCCCTTATTTAGTCTGGGCCTAAATAGTTCACGGATGAACAATACTGAAGGATACAAAGTCCCAATCAACCCCAAAAAACGCAATAGACATATCTTTGGAAAGTTACAAGATCATAAATTTTATGGAAAACTTATTCTTCAGAAAATATTTTTGAAACTACGCAGACTACTTTTCTAAATATAATTGCATCATCTTTCTAGTAATAAAATGTATACGTTATTATTGTCCATTACATTTCTTTATTATCTCTGTATTCCCTCTTTCGCTCGTGTTTTCTATACTTAATTGTTAATTTATATATAATCAAAATAAGGGTGGAATATTTAGTGATAGAGAAAAGGTAACAGAAAAATACAATAACGAGTAAAATCACTAAAATTAGTTCTAACTTTTTTTTTTAAATTAACATCAACTTGGATCTCTATACGTTACGTAATACCTGACACTTTGAACAAAGCTATAAAAGGAAAAAAATCTAGGATGAAGTCTAAATGAACGAAGCAGCTCCTCCCGGTGTGTGTCAGAGAAAAATACAAACTCCGGTACATTATTTTTTTTTTCCTCAAACAAGGAAACTCTCCGATGTGTTCACGGAAACTAAACTCTAATTAATCCAAACGAATAGCATAGAAAACGGTTTTATCGCTGAGGTTTATTTCAAGTGTGTGTTAATGGTTTCTATATTATAACACTTTTGTACTATCATCTAACTAACGTCTCCTATCCTTTTATTTTATCAGAAAATCCCATTATGTAATGTTTAGCTCTTTATCCCTAATACAGATAGATATTTATATACAGTGTACACACACACACACACACACATATATATATATATATATATATATACATATATATATATACAGTATATATATATATATATATGTATATATATATATATATATATATATATAATTTTATATATCATTTAATGCCAGTACATTCACCGTCATTTTCCTTACGAAATATAGGAATAATAAAAAAAATTCTCTTACGTAATACATAAATTCATACTCAAAACCCATTCACGCTAAATGACTGGCACCAAAAGTATTATAATTCCACTTTTTCAAATGCACTGGAGATGAGGTTGATGAATTCTTGCACTGTTCAGTTGATGGTGGAGGGATTAGACACCAGTGGCACCTGGCTTTTCTTGACTGGTCACCCATCCGGGATAAGACCCTGCACAGTGTTGCTTATGTATCCTATTCTAACGACCAAGCACTTCATATAAATTGCTTATATAATCAGCTTCTTGATCGAAGCAGTTACAACGAATAATGTTAAAAAAGAAAGACTGCATACAAAAAGTCTTAACTTTTATTCTTTTTCCATACAAAATGTTTTTTGAACGCTTCTATATTAATTAAACGTACAATTACCCTTATTCCTAAGAAATTTAGAAAAACGTTGTCATATAAAGATATTAAGCTCCAAGCAGAATACCCTAGAGATAGCAAAGCACTCATTATCAACAATTAAATAGATAATGAAGAACGTTTTCCCATAGAAACGATGGTAAAAAGAATATTTTCTTATGAGTAATAGTAATGGAGATGCTGACGGTACAAAAAATTCTTGTAAAAGAAAAAGGACTTTTAATTGCAAGAGATTAACTAGTCATCAGCGATGGAATGTGTTGGTTGGCAATGGAACCGTTTCGCTTGGAGTAGGAAATTGGTGTTGCTGGAAAATTATGTCATATTTTTCGCAGCGAATTAATCTTTACAAGTCACAAAAAAAATAATACGAGAGAGAGAGAGAGAGAGAGAGAGAGAGAGGAGAGAGAGGAGAGAGAGAGATGATATAACGGTAAAATATGATTTCGAAGTGAGCTAATATATATTCTAAATTAAACTAGGATTTATTGATCGGGGAAAAATTTGAAGATTTAATTTGACAACTCTCTCTCTCTCTCTCTCTCTCTCTCTCTCTCTCTCTCTCTCTCACTCTTAGTCCTTATCTGAGAGCAGATCATATTAACGGTATCTAAGGTTTGATCCCTGATGATAATAATACATACATACATATACCAAGGAACTTCTCCCAATTTTGGGGGGTAGCCGACATCAAAAAAATGAAACAAAAGGGTACCTCTCCTTTATACATTCCTCCCAGCCTGACAAGGGACTCAACCGAGTTCTGCTGGTACTGCTAGGGGTGCCAACAGCCCCACCCTCCCCCCGTTATCCCTCACAGATGTAGCTTCATAACACTGAATACCCTACTGCTGCTACCTCCGCGGTCATCCAAGGCACCGGAGGAATCAGCAGGGCCTACCGGAAGTGCGTCACAATTGCTCGCCATTCATTCCTATTTATAGCACGCTTTCTTGCCTCTCTCACATCTATCCTCCTATCACCCAGAGCTTCCTTCACTCCATGCATCCACGCAAACCTTGGCCTTCCTCTTGTACTTCTTCCATCAACTCTTGCATTCATCACCTTCTTTAGCAGAGTGCCATTTTTCATTCTCTCAACATGGTCAAACCACCTTAGACATTTCATCTCAAACAAATTGAATTTCTGTCTCTCCGTCACTTTCATTCCCCACAACTCCGATCCATGCATCATACTTGGTACAATCACTTTTCCATACAGAACTCTCTTTACATTCATGCCCAACCCCTTTATTTTTTACCACTCTCTTAACTGCTCAAAACACTTTGCATCCTTCATTCACTCTGACGTACAACTGCTTCTACTCCACCATTTGCTGCAACAACAGGCCCCAAGTATTTAAACTGATCCACCTCCTCCAGTAACTCTCCAGTCAACATGACATTCAACCTCGCACCACCTTCCCTTCTCGTACATCCCATAATCTTACTCTTACCCGCATTAACTCTCAATTTCCTTCTCTCATACACTATTCCAAATTCTGTCACTAATCGGCCAAGCTTCTCTTCCACGTCTGCAACCAGTACAGTATCATCCGCAAACAACAACTAATTTACCTCCCATTCATGGTCATTCTCGTCTACTAGTCTCAATCCTTGTTCAAGCACTCAAGCATTCACCTCTCTCACCACTCCATCAACATACAAGTTAAACAACCACGGCGACTTGACACATACCTGTTTTCAGCCCCACTCTCACCGGAAACCAATCGCTGACCTCATTTCCTATCCTAAAACACGCTTTACTACCTTTGTAGAAACTTTTCACTGCTTGCAACAACCTTCCACTAACTCCATATAACCTAATCATATTCCACATTGCTTCCCTATCAACTCTATCATACGCTTTCTCCATATCCGAAAACGCAACATACACCTCCTTACCTTTTGCTAAATATTTCATGCATATTTGCCAAACTGTAAAAATCTGATTCATACAACCCCTACCTCTTCTAAAACCACCCTCTACTTCTAAGATTGCATTATC
>NC_090741.1:87256420-87267869 GCF_036898095.1 Palaemon carinicauda | reverse complement strand
TTTCTATGGGTGACGTACCAATCTTAGAGCCTAATACATCAACCACTAGATGGCGATGAAAAGAAAATTAAATTAAAGTGACTTTAGGTGACACTCAAAATATTACTTTATCAATTAAGATAAATTAACCAAAATACCCGGTAAAGTTTGTTACATTTCCCCCCTTAAATAAAAAATTTTATGGAATAAAAATTGATAGATAAAGACTCAAGTCAAAGCAACCCCTATTTAGTTTATCAAAACTAGCTAGTTACTTTACCCTTCAAAATATAATCTGAACACTAATAATTTTAATACTTTAACTAGTGTCATCCTAACAATAACAAAAAAAAAAAGAAAATAAACAATCTCCTGAAATGTGAAAAATTTCATTATCACAAGAAATCAGCGGGATAAGGCATCTGAAACAATATTCTCTTTTCCAGAGATGTGCTTAATATCCAGACTCCATTCCTGCAACAATAAGCTCCACCTACACAATCTCTGATTGTGACTCTTAAATTTTTTAAAAAAGTTAAAGGATTATGATCTGTCCAGACTTCAATCGGTGTCCTGCAGCTGGAAAGATAAACCTCAAAATGTTCAAGAGCGAGAATCATGCTCAAGGTCTCCTTCTCTATGGTGGAATAATTCTGTTGTGGTTTAGTTAATTTCTTTGAGAAGAAAAACACTGGATGTTCTACCTGGTCCTCCACCTGCGACAAGACAGCTCCAACACCCAAATCACTGGCATCTATTGCCAACTTGAAGGGTACTTGAAAATTAGGGGCTTTCAAAATTGGATTAGTTAATAAGGTGGATTTTAACTTATCAAACGATTCTTGACATATGCTCGACCACTGGAATTCCACTCCTTTCTGCAAGAAATTAGTTAAAGGATTAGATATTTGGGAAAAATTTATTATAAATTTTCTATAGTAGCCTATCATTCTCAGAAACCTGCGAATGGCTTTCTTGTTATCCGGCACCTGAAAATTTACAATTGCCTCTACATTTGCAGACTTTGGTAGTACTTTACCCTGACCTACTTCATGTCCCAAGTAGACTACCTTCGCCTTTGCTATGTCACACTTGGCCAAATTAATCACCAACCCTGCTTGCTTGAGCTTAAACAGTTTCTCCATCCTCTTTAAGTGTGTAGCCCAATCATGGCTATACACGATGATATCATCAATATAGACCACTACTCCTTCCAGTCTACCCACAATCTTATTCATTAAACGCTGGAACGTAGCAGAGGCGTTTTTCATGCCAAAAGGCATAACATTACAGGCATACAACCCTTCATGAGTTACAAATGCGGATACCTCCCTAGCCCGCTTAGTCAATGGAACTTGCCAGTATCCTTTTAACAAGTCAATTTTACTAATATACTGGGGCATTCCCTATTTCATTAATACAGTCCTCTACTCGAGGAAGAGGAAAGCTGTCAGCCTCAGTGACTGCATTAATCAAAGCACATCCGGTACTCACCTCCCTCCTTCTTCACCAAGACTACAGGAGAAGACCATGGACTATTACTGTCTTCAATTAAATTGTGCTCCAACATATACTCAACTTCCTTATCAATAATATTTCTTTTTACTGGATTGGTCCTATAGGGGGCTTGCTTGATGGGCTTAGCATTTCCCACTTCCACATCGTGACTCAATACATTGGTAAGCCCTGGAGAATCCTGAAATAATTCTAGAAAGGATTTACATAAATTTATCACAGACTCCCTCTGATCCCTTTCTAGGTGTAGCAAATTCCCAGACAAACTACTTAACATTTCCTGATTATTTCTGGGCCATGGCTTATCAATACTGAGACCTACAACATTAGGCTCAACCCTATTGAGTAATAAGATGGGTTCCTTACTCACACGCTCAACAAAAGGTTTCAACATATTTGCATGGCATAGTTGATACTTACGTCGCCTGTCTGTTGTTTCTATCAGATAGTTAAGACTACTAACTACCTTCGCAACCTTCCATGGACCTGAAAACTTTGCCGTTAAGGGATTTCCTGGAATTGGCAGCAAAGCAAGTACCTTATCCCCAACCTGAAATTCCCTAACTCTGGTCTTTACATCATACTTTTCCTTCATCTTCCCCTGACCAATTACTAGATTATTCTTAGCAAATTCCCATGCCTTAGTTAACTTACTCCTGGACTCTCTCAAGAACTCTATCAAGCTTACGTTAGGGTGACTCCCCTCCCAACTCTCTCTTATCACATCCAAGGGACCCCTTACCTTGTGACCAAAAACTAATTCAAAGGGGGTGAAACCCATTACATCACTTGGTACAGACCTAAAAGCATAAAGTAAATATGGGAGAACTTTATCCCATCCTCCCGGATTATCCCCACAATATTTTTTTAACATGGATTTCAGTGTCTGATGGAATCGCTCAATCTGCCCCTGGCTTTCTGGATGGTAAGGCGATGACCTGATATGTTGAACCTTCAACTCCTGTAAACGTTTACAAAAATCTTTGCTGGTAAAATTAGTCCCACAATCAGATTGAATCGTCTTGGGCAAACCAAACCTGGAAAAGAAGTTTGTTAATGCATTGATGACCTGCTTAGTCTTAAAACTCCTCAGGGGCACTGCTTCTGGGTACCTAGACATTCGATCCATTATAGTTAGTATGTATTGATTACCACTGCTGGTTTTAGGCAATGGGCCTACAATGTCAACCAAAATTTCCTGAAAAGGTTCCCCTACTGCTGGAATAGGTTTTAAAGGTGCCTTAGGGATTTTCTGATTGGGTTTACCAACCAGTTGACAAGTTTTGCATGAATTAATAAACCTCTTTACCTCAGATCTCATCTTTGGCCAATAAAAGTGTTCAGCAATTTTCCTAAAAGTCTTTCCAATTCCAAAGTGACTTGCGAATACATACTCTTGTCCCAACCATAAAATCTTGTCCCTATATTTATGGGACACTACCACCTGTTTCCTTACCTCCCAATCATCAGACGGAACCATAGTCGACCTACTCACCCTCAGTAGGATGCCGTCTTCCCACAGATACCGAGGTCTACTCACATCAGAGTCTACCTCCACTCCTAATTCTCCAAACTCCTCCTTCTGAGCTAACCTAAGTGATTCCCTATCCCACCCTACTGAGCTATCCCACTCAGAGACCAGACTAGGACTAGCAGAAGCACTTAACCCAGAAACCCCTCCCTCTGACAGCTCCTCTAGACTATCCAAGCCTAACCCTTCATCCTCTATCCCAGATGAATGCGCTACCGAGCGAGTCACAACCGTTACCGGTTCAACTTCACTAACGGGGTCAGCATACCTGCATTGCACAACCAGGCAATCACATACCGTACCTGCCTCTATATCGTTAGCCAACAAAATATCAACATTGCTTATGGGTAATACATCCACCATTGCCAACTTCATAGGTCCATTAATCCACCTTGAGTCTACCCAAAACTCACCCAGAGGACACGCTACTACCGTATTAGGAAATCCACCTAATACTACATACTCTGGCTCCTCCTCTTTGAAGTCCCAGGGCAATCAGGACCGTAAGATTACCGACTGGGCCGTGCCAGTGTCCCGTAGTATTCTCACCCGCCTTCCAGACCCTGACCGGTCTTTAGCGAAAACCTCGCCTTCTGCGACGTACTTTCTGAAGCAACTACTTACCTGGGACCTGCTCCCAGCAACCTTACCAATCAAGCCTACCGGCTTTGACTTGCCCTGCCCTTTCCAGGCAGTACAATCAGCCTTAACATGGCCCTTTTTCCTGCAGAAAAAACAAATGATTTTACTTCCACCCTTACTTGGTGATGACTGCCTTCTTTGGAGAACTCCCTCCATCCGACTTACCAGACGTTACCGCTGCTTTCTCGCCCTTCTTACCTTTATCCCATTTATCGAGTCTCTATGAAAAACGATTTACTGACTTATGCGATAAAGTATATTCGTCCGCAGCAACCGCTACTGCTTCTATAGTTTCAAATTTCAAGTCTTCTAAATGTACTTTAAGTTCCATCCCATTGTGATTTTTAAATTCCTCAATTAATATTAGTTCCTTTAAACTTTCAAAATCATTAATACCCTACGCTTTTAACCAATCTAAAAACGCACTTACTTTCTCTCTGGCAAATTCAACAAATGTGCAGATATACAGTTTAAGCAAGTTACAAAAGCGTTGACGGTACGCCTCCAGTACCAGTTCATAAGCTTTCAATATTATCTCTTTGACCTGTTCTTACTCTGCACTCGTCTCTTAACTTAGCGCTGCATAAACCTTCTGTGCCTTACCGATCAATCTGCATTGAACTAAGGTAGTCCACATTGATTCCGGCCAACTCAGTTTTCTCACTAATTTTTCGAATGCAGAGAAAAATTCTGCGACATCGAATTCATTAAATATTGGTACCAGCTTAATTGCGCTGCCAATATGAAACCTATCTTCCGCTTCTGGTCGCTTCAGCCGAAGTACCTGTAATTCATGTTCCATTCTCCTAATTTCCAATTCTCTTTTGATAACTAACCTAACGTTCTCCTGTTCACACATACTCTAATCTAGCCCTCTCCTATTCTACTCTCACCTGTTCCTGCGCTATTCTAAGCTTTTCCTGTTCCCTCTCATGAAGCCTCTCTCTTTCCCTATTAGCTACTTCAGTCTTACCCATTTCTAACTGTAACTTCAACTTTTCCATTTCTATCTTTTGCAAAGCTATCTTATCCTTAATTGACTCTGGTTCAGCTAAACTAGGATCTGCTATTATACCTTGCATAGCCTTCATTACCTGAAGAAACTAACTCCCTTTCTTCACACCTGCGACAATAGGCAACCCAAGATATTCACCAATTATCATTAAATGGCTCTTACTAAGATCACCTATCTTCTCCTCCCAACCAGGACTATGGAAAAACTCCGAAACATTAAACCAAGCCACTTCCTCTGTATCAGTCATTTTGTCGAAGAAATATAACTAGCGAAACTGATAATTACCACCTCCTTCACTATTTGTTTACATACAATTACATACGCTCTGGGGATCCTGAAAATACTAGTTTTACAGAACCCTGGCAAGGTCGCCAAATGTTACGCACGGACCCAGTGAGGGCCAAGTTCTTTAAGTTTTCTTCACAGCCAGAGCTAGCAATAATATGTAACATTGATATTAAAGGAGTGGGTAATCATAAAACACTGCAAGAGTCATATTGAATATTTATTTACAAACAAAATAACACAGAATATCACTTTAAATGGGAAGATATCAAACCACAAGCACAGTACAACAAACACATCTAGGACCCATTCATCAACAACGACACGGAAAGGCAAGACACCAGTAAAAGGAAAGAATAACCTCGCAACCTACCATTAACCCAACAAATTACACAATTACATTGACAGATAGAAAAGAGCAAGAAAGTCTCAGAACCTTAACTCTACCCTTCTTTATACAAATCTAGGCAAAACTTCCCATCCCCACGATACATATAAATCACATTAATAGTTAACCTACATTAATACAGAAATAAAAACTCCTGATGTAGGCTTTCACAGAAAGACGAATAAACTCCGAGGACCAATCATGGACGAGACCTTGTTTACGCTAACCACTAGCGCAACACAAACAGCGGTGAAAAATAACTAAAGGCGCCGCCCTCTACTCCTTCAGAGATGAAATGGAGGCAAACCAAAATCACTAACCTTACCAAAAGGAAGATAGGTCTCAGCTTTAACGGGTACAGTAGTGATGGATTCTGGTCCGTGGAGAGTCCTTCTCCCCGCTGGTAACACACACAATTACAGCAAACCCTCATCATGCACAGGAGAAAGTGATAGCATTTAACTGCTGCTGAGCTGCTCCTCCAAAGGCGGCGATCGAATCCTCTACCGCCTCCTTCACTGAAGACACTGGATCACTCCCACTAGTAATCTCCAGCGGTTGAAGAGCCAACTCACGGTGAGATCTTCAAGTTTGAAGATGGCAGCTATTTCCTCACTCTCATTTACCTCCAATAAAAGGTCCATCGTCACCTCGCCCCACACTCCCTAACAGTCAACATGGAAAACAAAACAAAACATTCCATGGGTGATGTACCAATCTTAGTGCCTAATACATCAACCACTAGATGGCGATGAAAAGAAAATTAATTTAAAGTGACTTTGGGTGACACTCAAAATATTACTTTATCAATTAAGATAAATTAACCAAAATCCCCGGTAAAGTTTGTTACAATATATATATATATATATATATATATATATATATATATATATATATATATATATATATATATATATATATATATATATATATATATATATATATATATGCACACAAACATAAAATTAATTTTTTAGAAATTTATTACAGAACTGTTGGTGATGGACATCATGGGGAGTAAATGAATGAAATATCTAAGGTTCCTCGGGTTAGTGTTCTTAGCCCGTTACTTTTCATGCTATATACACACAATATGTGGTTTGGCCTAAAAAAAAGATTGTTGCATATGCCGATGATGCTAATTTCTTTATATCAATTCTGTCTCAGGGATGTGTATATGAGGTTGATGAACCCTTAATTGAGATCTAGCTAAGATTAGCGAATGGTGCAAATTTATGGAAAAGAATTTGAACCCAAACAAACCTTAAAGTATGATTGCAAGTACGTCAAGGTCAGTGGCTCCTCAAAATCCACCTTTATATATTAACTATGTACAATTCCCTTGCAATGTCAAGTGGAATTTTGTATTGGAAATTTACTTTTGAGAAACACATTCTATTCATTTCTTCTGCATTTGCACAAAATATTGGCTAATTTAGAGTGTCTTTAAGGAATTTTGGTTATCAATTCATCTTCCATAAATGTTTTAATTCTACTTCATTTTGAGTATTGCTTCCTGTCTGGTCTTCAGCAGTTGAATCTCATCTTATTTATTAAACAGAAAATTGTTCCCTATAAAATTTCTTATACTTGATCTGGATAGTAATATCTGGCACCATCATTCAGCGATTTCTTTTTGCATGTTGAATAAGATTTGGTATAATTCACACCATCCTTCACCTTAACACATTGCTAGGGTGTGCCACCCTGTGCAATGGAGAAGGTAAAACTATTAGAATAAACTGCATATATAGCACTATGTACAGTTTACATAATAATAGTTAGGCAATTAATTCTAATAACTTTACCTTCTCCTCACTCCTATAATATATATATATATATATATATATATATATATATATATATATATATATATATATATATATATATATATATATATATATATACATATATATATACATATATATACAGTATATACATATATATATATATATATATATATATATATATATATATATATATATATATTTATTTATATATATATATATATATATATATATATATATATATATATATATATATATATATATATATATATATTTATATATATATATATATATGTATATATATACATATATATATATATATATATATATATATATATATATATGTATATATATGTATATATATGAATATGTGCTTTTATATATATATATATATATATATATATATATATATATATATATATATATATATATATATATATATATATATATATATATATATACATACACACATTATATATATTTAAAAAGAAATAATTCCTTTTTTGCTTAAAAAATATATTCTTTTCATCTTATCTTAGGAAAATTTTATTTTCGACCCTGGTATTGTTTTAAATTGTACCATTGTACAAAAATAATTCACATATACCCCTCTATCTCTCCATATATATTTAACCAACACCGCTTTCAACTTGAAATGATTGTTGGAGAGATATTATTTATTACTTCACAAATATGTGTTTATTCAAACACTTTACTGACATGCATTATTTATTACAAGCAGATTTACTTTCTCTCTCTCTCTCTCTCTCTCTCTCTCTCTCTCTCTCTCTCTCTCTCTCTCTCTCTCTCTCTCTCTCTCTCTCTCTCTCTCTACGGCTAAGGAAAACCATGGTTCTTATTCTCTTATATTTCATAAGACTTTCACTTTTATCTCTCTTTCGCATGCTGAAATGTAATGAGACTCAATATTATTTAAGGAAGACAGGCATTTGTTTAAATAACTGTTTATTCATAAAAAGTTCTCTCTCTCCCTCTCTCTCTCTCTCTCTCTCTCTCTCTCTCTCTCTCTCTCTCTCTCTCTCTCTCTCTCTCTCTCTCTCTCTCTCTCAACTTCTAAGAAAAATCATGGTTTTTATTCTCTTATATTTTATGGGACTTTGACTTTCCTCTGTATTGTATGCTGAAACGGGAACTCAATATTATTCATGGAAGAAAGACATTTGTTTGATTTGAATACTTGTTTATTCATAAAATGGTCTCTCTCTCTCTCTCTCTCTCTCTCTCTCTCTCTCTCTCTCTCTCTCTCTCTCTCTCTCTCTCTCTCTCTCTCTCAAATGCCAACTACTTTTCCTTCAAAAACTGTTCAGTTTTGCCATCTATCTCCCACAGCAATGGTTTCTTTTGAAAAATGACCCAATTCTTATGGCTCTATATCCTTAACAACGAAATATTCTTTCAAAATGGCCCAATATCTCTCTTGCTGGAAGCGTCTGAGATACGAGAGAGGAAGATGTCTTTTAGACATTGAAGTATGCCAGAGAATTATTATTATTATTTTATTATTATTATTATTATTATTATTATTATTATTATTATTATCATTATTATTATTATTATTATTTTTATTATTATTATTATTATTATCATAATCCTAATTATATTATAATTATTTAGTATTTATAACACTTATTATTATAATTTTTATCATTATAATTATATTTTTAATTATATTATTATTATTATTATTATTATTATTATTATTATTATTATTATTATTATTATTATTATTATTATTATTATTATTATTATTACCTACTCGTAAACAATGCTTCATAAAATTCCCGATGAAGTAAAAGAAAAAAAGGTGACATATAAGAATAAAGATGTAATTACAATAATAATTATTATTATTAGTAGTAGTATTATAATTTTAATTCTTATTATTATTATTATTATTATTATTATTATTACCTTCTTGCAAACAACGTTTCTTAAAATTCCCAATGAAGTAGAAGAGGAAAGGGGTATATAAAAATAAAGATATAATTAAAAAATTTTAATCATTGTTATTATTATTATTATTATTATTATTATTATTATTATTATTATTATTATTATTATTATTATTACCCTCCTGCAAACATTGCATCATAGAATTCCTAATGAAGGAAAAGAGGAAGTTGACATATAAGAATAGAGATATAATCAACAATTTGGAATTATTATAATTATTATTATTATTATTATTATTATTATTATTATTATCATTATTATTATTATTATTATTATTATTATTATTATTATTGTTATTATTATTATTATTATTATTATTATTATTATTATTATTATTATTATTATTATTAGGTAGTAGACCCTATTTCAAGTAAGTTTTGTTAAAGATAATGGCTGCCTCAGTTGTATTCAGCTTGTACTCTGTCTTCTTAATGGCCCTTATTTTCTTTTTACCAGAATTACTACATAGAGCCAGTAATTGGGCAAAAATCATGTTTTATTATGGTTAATGGACAAGAAGTTGAACACTAACAAAACTAAAAGTTAGATTGCAAGTACGTCAAGGTCAGTGACTCCTCAACATCCACATTTATATTTTGAAAATGTTTCTGTAACTATGTACAAGTTCCTGGAAATGTTATGTGGGATTTTGTATTGGAAACTTACTTTTGAGAAATCGATTCTATTTATTTCTTCATGATTTGCACAAAATATTGGCAGATTTTTGGTTATCAATTCATCCTTCAGAAATATTTAAATTCTACCTTATTTCGAGTATTGCTTCCTGTGTGGTCATCAGCTGCTGAATCTCATCCTAATTTATCAAACAAAAGCTTTAACCCTATAAAAGTTCTTATACTTGATCTGGATATTAATATCTGTCACCAGCGTTCAGCGAGTTCATTATGCATATTGAATAATATTTGAAAAAATTCACACCATCCTTTACATTTAGATCTTGCTAGGGTGTGCCACCCTGTACAATGGAAAAGGTAAAATTAATAGAATTAACTGCATGTATAGTACTATGTACAGTTTACACAATGGTAGTTATGCAGTTAATTCTAACTGTATATATAAACAGTATGCATATTATATATATATATATATATATATATATATATATATATATATATATATATATATATATATATATATATATATATATACATTCAAATACATTTACAAACACACACACACACACACACACACACACACACCCACACACACACACACACATATATATATATATATATATATATATATATATATATATATATATATATATATATATATATAAATATATATATATATATATGCTTACTTATATTTTTCAGAGACATTATTTTTGCTAAATAATTAATGCTTCGACAATATTAATTGTATATAAAAAAATTGAAGCATTATGTTTAGATCTGTTCCCTGATATTTAGTATAACACTACTTAATATCGTTAAGCAACAATGATAAAAAAAAAATCTCGCGCAGACGAATTTCAAGTCTATTTTAAGGAAAAAGGTTAATAAATGGATATATATTTTTTACAATTTTAAATCTCTTCCAAGTGTTGGGAAAATAAACTATAAAAAAATATTTTGAAGTGAGCCAAATTAGCTTGTCTGAAGTAGGCAGTTTCCAGGTAATTTCTAGACTCTTATCGCCACTCATGATGCATCTCACTCGAGAATTACGAAACTGGAAGCATATCTAATGTTGGAAGAAGTAAGAAGCAGTAAGAATTATTATTATTATTATTATTATTATTATTATTATTATTATTATTATTATTATTATTATTATTATTATTATTATTATTATTATTATTATTATTATTAGTGTTGTTATTATTAATATTGTTATTGATAACTAATGTATGGGACCAGTAGAAAATGATGGCTAAATATTTAGACATGCACACAAACGCACATCTTTCTCAACAGGGTATGATTACTTCCTCTTCGCCAATATTCAAGAGACGGGGAATGATCGCAGGACCGGAAATATATATATGCTCTTTCAAGCAAGTTCTCTTAAAGATAATGGCTGCCTGAAATGTATTAAGCTTGTACTCTGTCTTCTAAATGGCTCTTATTATCTTTTTCTCAGGATTACTACACAGAGCCAGTAATTGGACAAAAATCATGTTTTATTTGGTTAGGCAAATTAAGGAGTAATTCACGAATCAAGGTTTTAATTCAGAGTTCACAATTCAGATAAAATATTCAATTTGGGTAAAAGAATACAGTACACAAGTCTTTTATCCGACTTGTTAATTTTATATGAATTATAAACTTTTTATTAAAACCTTGAATCGCCAATTACGGCTAAAATTT
>NC_090741.1:87238920-87251420 GCF_036898095.1 Palaemon carinicauda | reverse complement strand
GTGTTTCTTGACAGGGCATTGGCAACTGGATTCATTTTCCTAAGGACGTTTTCAAGGGTGCAATTGTATTTAGCCACGGCGTAGAGATGTCGGCGTTGACGGGCGGACAGGCGTCAGACTGTCGATTGAAGGCGTGCTCCAGAGGCATGTGGTCTGTGCGAATAACGAAGGGCGTACCTTCTAAGAAATGGCGAAAGTGACGGACAGACAAGTGCACTGCCAGCAATTCGCGATTGAAGGAATAATAACCCGATTCTGCCTAGGACAGTTTTCTGCTGAAGAAAGCCAATGGGCAGGACGAGCCGTTGACTACCTGTTCGAGTACTGCACCAATAGCGACGTCGCTGGCATCGGTGGAGAGAAATAAACGGCCATGTAGGATAGAAAAAGTCAGAGGTGCAGTGGTTGATAGGGCCTACTTTGCATTGCAGAAGGCCGCTTCTTGAAGGGGACCCCACTTCAGGTCTTTTGACTTGCCCTCGAGGGAGGGGTAGAGAGGAGCAATAGTGGCGGCAATGGCTGGCAGAAAATGGTGATAATAGTGGATCATGCCCAAGAATTCCTGCAGAGCTTTGACGGTCGAGGGCGTGGGGAAGTTCTGAACAGCTGCTACCTTCTCAGGAAGGGGATGGACTCCTTCAGGAGTGATGTGGTGCATTAAGAACGAAAATTTGATGGCGCCAAAGGTACACTTATCGTACCGGACTACAGGGCCATTTTGTTGCTGGCGGTCGAGCACGATGTACAGGTGACGGAGGTGTTCCTCTTTTGAGGAAGAGAACACAAGTATTTCATCCTCATAACATACACAGAAGGTGAGGTCCCCTAAGATGCCATCCTTGAGACGTTGAAAAGTGTCCCCAGCATTACGAAGGCCAAAACAGGAGTAATGGATGGTGTATGTACCAAATGGAGTGGTGATGGCGGTCTTGGGGATGTCTTCTGGGTTTATAAGCACCTGATAATACCCCTTCAGGAGTTCGAGCCTGGAAGAAACCTTCAATTTGTGCAAGTAGGAGGTCATATCAGCGATGTTTAGGAGGGTGACGACCATGGGCTGGAGGTCTTTTGGCAAAGGCCCATTTCCTATATTTCGGCGAACGTCTGTTTGGCGGCTTCCAATCATTCCGGTGCCAGACGTTTGAATTTTGTGAAGACTGGGGGTCCCGTCATCTTGATATGGTGATAAATACAGTGATTGGCAGGAGCCGTGTGCGTTAAGCGAAGTTCTGGACGGAAAACTTCCGGGTACGACGTGAGGAGGTGGGCGTAGGCATCTGTGGGTGCGCTCATGTGGAGAGCGAGGTTGGAGGAGCCCTGTTGAAGAGGTGTCGACAAGTATGAATTTGCGTTGACCAAACGTCGCTGGTGACATCGACCAGAAGGTGGAAATGAGAGAGGAGATCCGCGCCGAGGATTGGCAATGTGACGTCAGCAACAAGAAACTTCCAATTAAATTTACCGTTTCTAAAGGAAAATGTTAGGTTCTCCTAACCGTAGGTGGGTATCGCAGGTCAATTGGAAGCTACCAAACGAACGTCGTCAGACGTAGACAGATTACGCAGTGTCCTGAAGAGTTCTCTTGGCAAAAGAGCACGACAAGCACCCGTGTCTACCAAAAATCGCACGCTCATTTCTCCTTCATGAAAAAAGAAAAGATTAGAAACACGGGAGGCCACCACCAAGAGCCATGGCCTACTTGCATGTTTTTGGACCACTTACAATCCTTGGCATATTTCTTCGTGGCAGACCCAAATATGTAGTGGTAGTAGGAAAACTGTGGCCGATAGGCAGTAGAAGTCGTTGGTTGGCGCGCGAGTGAGTGGTGGGTGATGGGTGGCTTTGTAGTCCCACCGTATCGTCACGTGGTAGGCGTGTATGTCCTACGGTATTCAGGACAGCTTAAGTTGATGTTGAATAGGCATCCTGTTTGTCAGGAGTGGAGGCGTTGATGGAGGTCTTGGAGGTCGTGAAGTGGCTATCCATAAGTGCGTCGGCTTTGGTCATCAAGTCTTTTATTGGTAAACTATCGACATAGGGTATGGCAGCGTGTACATGTTCGGGTAAACGGAATATCCAAAGGGCTCGAAATAGGTTCACCTTACGAGGAGAGCCGTCTGCGGTAGGTTGCAGGTGAGCGATACTTGTCATTTCTCTGAGGGCAAGCAAAGGCCTATCGTCCCTCCATGATTGTTGAGAGAGCTGAAAAGGCTTTGCTATACAGGCAGCTGGCGACAGCGAGTACTGATGCAAAAGAGATGTTTTGAGGGCGTCATACGCTATTCGGGTATCTCCTTGTTCACAAAGCCAGTCGGACATATCCGGGAAGGTGTCCTCGGGTATCGCTGCGAGAACATAATCTGCTTTGGTGGTTGAGCGAGTCACGCCCTTGATGCGGAACTGGACTTATGCACGCTGAAACCAAGCAAACGCCTCTCCGCTGGCAAGCGACAAAAGTTTCAATGGGGCAGCGCCAACATCAGTGGAGTCCGCCATAGTACCAATGACTGAGAGGCTGGGGGCGGAGGGCGGGAGGTTGAGGAGGAAAGCGGGAGGAGCGAGTCGGCTACCGGGGACACCAATGTGACGAGCCGAGAGAAGGTTGTGACTTAGAGGCCGGATGAAAGCAACTGAATAACTTTATTACTGAACCTCCATTCATATATACATAAACTCCAGGCAGAAAGGACATAATAAACATAACAGGCTATTTCATATTCAACCAACAACTGCACCAGTTAACAGTTAACCGTGAGAAAAATAGACATGTTATCTCAGGTCCCTATCAGTGCGAGGGGAGAACAAAGATACAAGCATAATATATACAAAAAATTAAATTTCGTTACTATGTACGATCGTGTGACACACCGTTGGTACACAACTTAGTGTAAGAAGGATGAATATGGCTAAATTGTGTGTTCTTCATCTCTTGAGCCATCCACTGTTAGGAAAAATGGCTAAATGTTGAAAAGTAAGCACATTATATATATATATATATATATATATATATATATATATATATATATATATATATATATATATATATATATATATATATATATATATATATATAAGTTTGATTCTCGTTTACCCTCTTCCACTGAATCTGTTGTTATTAAAGTTCGTTGTCTGTTGAAATAAAGTTAGCTGCAACTACGCAGTCTGTCACTTACCACCTAACTGGTGCATCCACACAGCACTATTAGTTACAGGAAGAGCGTTAAGATGGTACTTTATTTCTTGACATGTTCACTGTATCACCGCGTCATCAAGGGTGGCAATGGGTTCAGTGATCCTTTGCTTGAGATCAGTGATGCTCCGTATCTTTAGTCTATACATGATATCTTCAACAAAACTCCATTGAAAGAAGTTCAGGGAAGTGAGATCAGGTAAACGAAGAAGGTTTTATTGATTCAAAGTTTTCTGGCATCATAACATCTAAGGTCATTGACGCCGAAACCGAGGAAGCTGTTGCAACGTTGGTGTTAGGTGTTAACAGAGTGGCGAGTTAGGTTTAATCAACAGATAAGGAGCTTGTATACAAACAGTTGGGAGCAACAATGTTATAAAAATTTTAACAATATGAAACATGCGAAGGCAAGATTAAACAGGTTTTTCTATTATCTGTTGGGGAAAAAAAGAAAACAAAAACGTAATAGCATGAGCGTATATGAAACACATGCAGTACAAGGCCAAGAAATTGGGCCATTCTTCCCAATCCAGTGGTCTGGAGTTTTTTTTTTATTTTTTTTTTCTCCTTATTTAGGAACCAATGAACATGCGTCTCCAATGTGTTGGTGCAAAAACTAGTTGTAAAATGATAGTTCGTTCAAGGCCATCTAGTTATGAAGCCACATATTCAGTCAAAAATTCAAGGTAAACATCTGCAATAATTGACGTTTTGTTGAAGATAAATAGACTGATGACTCGATTTCACATGATCTCAAAGGAAACTTGGTTGAGTGATGTTTCGTCCTTTGAAATACGTTCCAAGCAAGTTAACTCCAAATTCTTTCCGTCTTGCTGTAATACTTAGATCAAGCGCTTGTATGAGTTGAACTCTGTAACCATACAGTCGCAAGTTCTCGTGTAGTATTTTATGAGCTGTTGAACGTGGTCGATGAAAGTGCATTATCCCAGTGCGGATTAAGTTAGTATAAGGACGATCCAAGGTTTGCTTTGCGCGATCAATGTTTTCTTCAAGATGTTCTCGCTCGTCCACTCCTCCAACGTTGGTCTTGTTTCTATATAGTCTTTAACCATGCATGTGAAATTCCACTAAGTCTGCATATACGATTTTTTTTTTCAGTGAACTATGACCCATTGTCTTACCAATTGACTAACATTTAGGGGGTTAGTTTAATAGTACCCCTTTCATCAACAGAGTACCTGTAATATAATAACTCTGATGACTACTGAATACATAGAACACATTTGATTAACATATCTCACCAACGGTTTTGTAATATATTTTTAAAATTGTAAATATTCTTTACTGAAGCCCTGTATATATATACGGCCTCCACCAAAACAAAGCAATAAATTGTAAGGCCATGAAAAACAAGAGAAATGAAGGAAAAACCATAAATCAAAAAATACAGATAGAAGAGTGAAACCATCCTTTATGAAGCAGCTGAAGAAAAATCTTTTAACAAATATTATAAAAATAATGAGAAAACCAGAGCCATAACGAAAAAGATCTAACGAAGAGAAGAATTCGGGGACGCGCGTAACATATAAATAAAATACAGAATGTGGTATATCATGGTCATATAAGAGCCGCTTTACGAAAAAAAAAAAAAAATTGCAGACGTAACTAGAATTTTTGAGGTTTTGAAGTGGGTCATTTCCACAAATTTGCTGTTCTCAGTCACCAGCACCACCACTCCAGGTAGGGCTCTCAGAGATGGTAAAATATGAGAAATTAATTTGTAATCTATTTTCTGAATTTTATGTCACTTCTCCAACGAGAATAATTTGTTTCTTTTCCTTTCAAGCAGTAGGATTTAGTATTGTATGAATATTATTATATGCAATTCATATGTCTCTCTCTCTCTCTCTCTCTCTCTCTCTCTCTCTCTCTCTCTCTCTCTCTCTCTCTCTCTCTCTCCAATTTTAAGGAAAATCATGGTACTCATTATCTGTCATTTTATGGGACTTTGATTGTCCTTTCTCTTTCTTATGTTAAAACGTAATATAAATCAATATTATTCAAGGAAGAAAGTCCTTTGTTTGATTTAAATAGTTGTTTATTCATAAAACTCTCTCTCTCTCTCTCTCTCTCTCTCTCTCTCTCTCTCTCTCTCTCTCTCTCTCTCTCTCTCTCTCCCCAGTTTCACTTTATCTAATTTTTCTTCATAAATAATTCCATCTCCCTTTTCTCTCCCCGGCAAAAAAAAAAAACGTTTATTTTGAAAAAAAAACGACCCAATTCCTTCAGCTCGATTTCGTTAGCAATATAATATTATTTTGAAATTGCCTAATATCTCTTTCAAGTTAACTGGGAGGTGAAGGGGAGAGAGAGAGGGGGGGGGGGGAAGACAAGACAGGGGGACTTTCAGTTTCAGAGCAGGAAAATAGAATAGGTTACCAGGGATAAGTTCTACCCACTATCGCGGGAAAGATTTAATGCTCTGGTGCTTGCTTAGAAAATGTCTTACATTTTTAAGAATTTCCGGCTTAGTATTTATTGCGTTTTTTTTTTTTTTTTTTATCACTGCTACTTGCTACTTCCTTGATTATATTAAAAACTTTCTTTTTATATGTTTTGTAATTCCCTTTTTCAATTTTCTCAACAGTTATATCAAGCACCTTGTGATAAAACTGAAAATTAAATAATGGAGAAAAGGATCACTTATCGTTGCACTTTTCATTATCCATGACAGGGTTCTGTTTCTCTTTTCTTAATACCAGGATCACCCAAATTCATATGAGCAAAATTTTATGAGAATTTCAACAAAAGTAGGACTCATAACTGAAAATAAGTGATGAAATTTTGTGATACCTTTGGATCTGGATAAAGGAAATTTTTTTATGGAGACAAGGGCAGACTTAGAGGGTGTTTGCTGTTTCTAATTGATTTTGTTTCGGATAATTCTAAATTCACATTGACCGTAATTAGCAACAGCATTGTCAGGATCTATAGGCTTTACCAAAAGGCCGGTATGTATATCAAACATACTGACACATGAATAGACGTAAGGTATGAGAGATTTGGGCAATAGGAAAGAAAAAGTATCGAGTAAATCTAATTATTCACAAAAAAAGATATGAAACGTAAGTTTTATAGCAGATTTTCCTCGATTTAAAAGCACCATTACGCATAAAGATTGTGCCCAAAACACAATTGCGGTTAGACAAACACCTGTAGAAACTTTCCGGAATATTGTATGCTTATTTTAGGTTTCAAATAACACGGAAAATGAAGGCTTGGGTATCGTCAAATATCAATGGTGCAAGTATCTTGGGTACAATGATGACTACTGGTAAGATGTGGTGGATTCAAGACACAAAACTAGGATTTAGCAAAACGATGAATAACGATGAAAAGAAGGGGGTGATATAGACGAAATAGAAAAACAAATAAAATATGATAACGATAAAATATAAAGGATAAATATGAATTTTGTTTTCACCTTTATTAAAGTTTCGGGACTGGCTGTAACCAATTTGAGAAATTATGTTCCCTATTAAACGATAGATACAGTGAACGAGTTTCAAAAACACGATTGAAAAATAAAATAGCCTACAAATTCTCTGACGACTCACAAAAAAAGGCGAAAAAGATCAGAAAAGGTAAAAATTATATTGAATTAATGGGTAACCCTACATGAAGATTATTAGGTTTTTGTCCTGGAAAGGGAAAAAGGTTTGGACATATGCTGGAAAACTAGAAAGGGATGGAGAGAGTGGAGGAAGGACAGTAACTGCCTGGAAGGTCGTTATGAGGGAAGATGAGGCTAGATTACTCTCTCTCTCTCTCTCTCCTCTCTCTCTCTCTCTCTCTCTCTCTCTCTCTCTCTCTCTCTCTCTCTCTCTCTCTCTCTCTCTGTCATACACACACAGTATATCCTTTCTTCTGCTAATGCTAACCATCCGTTGGTTAAAATATCTAGTTATGTATCGTGCGTGAAAATAATTATCTTTATAAAACATATATATCCAATAAATAAAGATGACCTCTCTCTCTCTCTCTCTCTCTCTCTCTCTCTCTCTCTCTCTCTCCTCTCTCTCTCTCTCTCTCTCCTCTCTCTCTCTCTCCTCTCTCTCTCACCTCTCATATACTATTATAGAGAAACTTCAGACTTCTGCAATCCAGGCTTTATTGTAGATTTACAAAACCTGAAGTATATAATAAGGTCAAGAAAACATAAAACAACTAGAATAAATTTACCTGGAAAGCAAGATTCAAGAAATATTTGTAAAAAAAAAATGAAAAAAAAAAGGAAATGAGAAACTAGGTCAAACTAAAATCAAGAGCCAGATAATTCATTACAAAAATATCCCGAACCAATGGAATGGCCTACCTACTTGATGAATGGAAGTTAATATTATATTGACGCTGGGTGACCTTTAGTTCAAGGCTGGTATCAGCAGGAAAATATAGAACTTCAATTATTAACTTCATTCTGTGGATGCTTTCATATCTCTTCTCTCATTTCTTCTTTTAGCCTGTTTGCGAACCAGTGCTTGGGAAGAAGTTCTCTTTATTATTCCATTAACTAGTCTGGATTCGAAAGCCTTATGCTTAAAAAGTATTTTAGGGTAAAAATAATGGCAGTTTTTTCATCTCTCTCTCTCTCTCTCTCTCTCTCTCTCTCTCTCTCTCTCTCTCTCTCTCTCTCTCTCTCTCTCTCTCTCTCTCCAGTTCCAGTTTATCTAATTTTTCCTTAGAAATAATTCCATCTCCCTTCTCTCTCCCCAGCATAAAACGTTTATTTTGAAAAACGACCAAATTCCTTCAGCTTGATTTCGTTAGCAATCAAGTATTCTTTGAAATTGCCTAATATATCAAGGTTAACTGCGAGGTTAAGGCTCCCCTTAACCTCGCAGAGAGAGAGGGGGGGGGGGGGGAGGACAAGGCAAGGGGGGGGGGGGGAGACAAGGCAGGGGGAGCTTTCAGTTCCAGAGCAGGAAAATAGAATAGGTTACCAGAGATGAGTTTAACCCACTATCCCGGGGAAAGATTTAATGCTCTGATGCTGGCTTAAAAAAATAAGGTCTTACATTTTTCAGAACTTCTGTTGCAGTATTTATTACGTTTTTTTATCACGGCTACTTGCTACTTCCTTGATTATATTAAAAACTCTGTTTATATATGTTTTCTAATTCCCTCTTATAGTTTTTTCAACAGACATATCAGGCAACTTTAGACGAAGAAAAATTATTTGACGGAGAAAAGGAAAACTTATCGTTACACTTTGCATCACCTATGACAAGATTCTGTTTTTTCCTCTCTTTTTGTCAGGATTACGCATATTTAAATAAGCAGAACTTTATGAGGTTTAAAAAAAATACGACTCATAACTGACAATAACTGATGATATTTTGTGAAAACTTTGGATCTGGATAGGGAGATTTTTTATGGAAATGAGGGCTGCCTCTGAATTATTTTGTGCCGGATAATTTTACAATCACATTGACAGTGATTGGCAACAGCATTTTCAAGATGTATGGACTTTAGCTAAATGCCAGTATGGATATTAATCATACTGCCCGATGAATAGACGTAAGGTAAGAGACATTTTGGAGATAGGAAAGAAAACGTGTCAATTAATCAAATTAATCACAAATAAAGGGTATTCAGTAGAACGCAGACCTTCACCGCGGCTGGTTATTTCTTGACTCTTTGCTTGACCTTGAAATTAGACCTTAACAAGTATCAATTAGCGTGGATTTTCATGCATTGAAATATGAACCAAGTTTGAATTCTTTGTGACAACGATGACCAAACTTATGGTAGATTACATGCATTTGACATTTTGCTTGACCGTGACCTTGACCTTCTAAAATTGAATAATTTCCACCTTTTTACTTAACAGTTAATCATTGCAAGTTTTATTGCTATAAGATTAAAATTGTGGTCTCACCTCAAGACTCACGAGACACATTAAAATCTTTCTACCAGGGCTTATTGCCTCATTCTATCTTGTTCATAAGCGAAGCATAAAGCAGAACGTGGGCAAAGAGTAAACAAATCCATCCCCCAATTCTATAAGTGGAAATAACGGCACCTTAATAATAGGGAAAAGAAAGATTGAAACTGCCGAAGAGACCCATGATAAATGGATGGCCTCTGTTGTGAGGTCGATGCGACCAGGGCCACAAAAGAACTAATCAGAGATTTCGCTTTCGATCGCTCGCCTTTCCTGATATGTTTTTTATCCTTTCTTCCTGGATGGACACAATCTGATCCTTTCGCCAAAAACTTTCGGAGACTGACAATTTTTTTTATGAGGATATAGCAAAATGATGAATAACGAGGAAAAAAGGAGGTAATATAGACGAAATAAAAACCTCTAATTATAATATACGAAAAGATTAATGCAAATTGGTTTTTCCACCTTTTATAAAGTTTCAGAGTGGCTGTAACCAATTTGAGATATGATGTTCTCTATCAAACGATAGACCCACAATGAACGAGTTACAAAAACACAATTACAAAAATAAAATAGCGTACAAATTCTCGGGACGTCTCAAAAACAAACAAAAAAATTATAGCGAAAAAGATCAGAAAAGGTAAAAAATCATATTGAATTAAGGGGTAACCCTACACAAAGATTATTAGGTTGTAGTCCTGGAAAGGGAAAAAGGTCTGGACAAATGCTGGAAAACCTGGAAGGGATGGAGAGAGTGGAGGAAGGACAGTAACAGCCTGGAAGGTTGTTAAGGGAAGAAGAGGCAAGATATACTCTCTCTCTCTCTCTCTCTCTCTCTCTCTCTCTCTCTCTCTCTCTCTCTCTCTCTCCTCTCTCTCTCTCTCTCTCTCTCATACATGCAGAGTATATACTTTTCTCTGCCAATGCTAACCATCTGTTGGTTAAAATATCTATTCATATATTGTACGTGAAGATATGTTTATATAACATATATATACAATAAATAAAGATGACCTCTCTCTCTCTCTCTCTCTCTCTCTCTCTCTCTCTCTCTCTCTCTCTCTCTCTCTCTCTCTCACTCTCACACACACACACACACACATAATTCCATTATACTATGAATGGTTCAGATTTAGACTTCTGCAATCCAGGCATTATTGTAGATTCACAAAACCTCATGTATATAATAATGACGAGACCGAAAATAACTAGAAATAAATTTCCCTAGAAAGCGATGATTTAAGAAATATTTCAAAGAAAAAAAATGAAATAAGAAACTAGGTCAAACTAAAATCAAAAGTCAGATAATCCATTTATTTGTGGAAAAAAAAAAGTTGATTCTGCTTCATTACAAAAATATCCAGAACCAATGGAATGCCTACCTACTTGATGAAAGGAAGTTAATAAATTATTGATGCTGGGTGAGCTTTAGTTCAAGGTTAGTATCAGCAGGAAAATATAGAAATTCAATTAGGAACTTCATTCTGTGGACGCTTTTATATCTCTTCTATCATTTCTTCTTTTAGCCTGTTTTGCGAACCAGTGTTCGGGAAGAAGACCTCTTATTATTCCATTAATTAGTCTGGATTCGAAAGACTTATGCTTAAAAAGTATTATAAGGTAAAAATAATGGCAGTTTTTTCATCTCTCTCTCTCTCTCTCTCTCTCTCCTCTCTCTCTCTCCTCTCTCTCTCTCTCTCTCTGTTTCTCGAGATAGAGGCACAAAACCATGTTGGTTACTAAATGAATTTAGTTGTTTTGTGTAATTGTTAGAGCTGAATTACAAGCTGAATTGAAACTCGAAACCTATAACTCGATGCTTGAGTGCAGAGAGAGAGAGAGAGAGAGAGAGAGAGAGAGAGAGAGGAGAGAGAGAGAGAGAGAGAGAGAGAGAGAGAGAATCGAGGTTAAGTCAAAATGAATCCCATCAAACCGTAATTAGGAACGGGAGAGCCGTAACGAGATGACCTCCATTTGAGACCATTCACCAAACACTCATAAGAGTTCTCTCTCTCTCTCTCTCTCTCTCTCTCTCTCTCTCTCTCTCTCTCTCTCTCTCTCTCTCTCTATTATGATATTGGTTACAAGTAACATTTGCATTACAATCTTTTTCCACGGCTTCCCTTGACACAGACACGGCCACAGAAAAAACATACACACATTAGTCTAGAAAAAAAAATCTAGATATAAGCATTTGCGCAGTATGAGGTATTTTTGAGGAAACGAAAACTAATGGGCATTTTTTATCAGAAACGTGTGCTCTGTAAGTATTTTTTTTTCTTTTCTCATATGCTTTATAAGGTCAGAAATTAAGGTGAAACCCCAGTAAGTGCATTTTTTTCCTTTTTTTATATAAAATACATACTGTACTTCCTATACAATGCTAAATAAACTACTGTAAATACTTTTTGATATATTTCAGACGCAAAGTCTTTCGTTTTATAGATAAATGGGAAATAGGAATAAAATATGAATTATCGTAATTTGTTGGTTTTTATATTAACACCATAAAAGTGGCTTTCTTGATTACACTCATGCAGTACTCATACTGTTTTGTGTACTGGCCTGTTTCTTTATTGTTTCGATATTCAGGGAAATTTTTTTCTGATTTTTTAGGAATTTTATCAATGAAAACTGGTATTTCATAGTCTGTTCCTTCAAAATGATGAATTTGACGATGAAAATTATGCTGTAAAACAAGAGTGGATTTGAATGAAAATTGGGGCAAACAAAATATCTTTACATTGTCATGTAGATCTTTCTGGGGCTAAAAAACTTGTCTGCCTATTTAAACTTTCAGAGATTTGCAACTTGGAGATTATAAGTGGTCCCCTGTGTTAGAGTAAATTATAACAGTATTTGTAATGTCTAGAGGCAGATGGTCTTGCACACGTACAGTGGTGCCGTTATTTAGCAATACAGGTTTGTGAACTTTTTAGCCATGATTGTACAATAGCTGATATGTATTCAAGGAATATGAAATGTTTATATACAGTTACATACAGGGTTGGGAGATTGACGTATAGTAATCGGTACTTTCTAGTGAACGTCTTATAGAACGAAGTGAAAGTGAACATCATCATCAAATAAAGCTTTATGAATAACTGTTGTTCATTATAAAAGTGATATACCTAATGGTAATAATCATTTTATATATGCGCTATATAAAATATTCTAGGCTTTCTGATATAGATATACATGCTTATAAAATAAAAAAACAACAATATGATTTATTTCTGCCAGTAACTTTATCTTTCCAAGTATTGCCAGTCCTCAGCTTGAAGCGCCCACAAGAGTTTACCTTTGATTTAAGCATTCTATGTCAGCAACCAAGCAGGACTGATAAGACGTTGTTACTCTAGAGACAGAACGAGGGTTAGCACCTCTTAAAGAAGATACAGA
>NC_090741.1:87218920-87233920 GCF_036898095.1 Palaemon carinicauda | reverse complement strand
CAAGCCCCAGACGTTGTAGAGGAAGAGGTCGACGAGGTGTCGGCTACTCCGGTTCAGATTCCGGAGCCTATTCCCTCAACATCCGCCGGTCTCCCAGTAGAGCTGGGACAGGCCCTCTCTTCTATTGTTGGAATGATCCAACAAATGCAGAAGGAGAATCAGGAGAAGGCGGCTGCAATGGAACTGCGGATGCAGAGCCTTGCAGAATCACATGGGCCCCAGAAAAGGCTTAATGTGAAAGACCTTCCCTTGTGCTCAGATGCTAACCCATGGAGGTATGCTGAGCACATGCCGATGACGACTGGAAAGATCGTCATCTCGGATAAGTTGGGCTCAGTTCCCCTAGAGGAGGTGGAATTCTGGCCCAGCAAGCATTATATCCGAACTGTTATGTCCGGCTGAGGAAGGAACCAGCTTCAAAGGAAGAGACAGAGCCGAAGGAGGTCAGAGTGATGGACCATGCTAAGGCTCAAGCTCTACTTTCATCTTCGATGAAAGAGAGGGGCTTCTCTAACTCAAAGGTAGTTGCATTGAGCAAGAAGCTCCCTTCCTTTGTGTCCTCTCCTGCTAGAGCCTTCCCCTTTTTTACAGAAAGGGTTTGCGGCTGTACTAAAAGCAGTCGAGGCCGGCAAGCCTTGCCCCTCCCTGGAGGAGTGTAAACCCTTGTCGCTGGCCCTGCCTATGGACCACAAAGACTGGAAGGACGTCCATCTTACGTTCTCAGTTGGGAAGTTGGAGGCTGATATTGCCGGACGTCAGTTCGGCAAGGACCTCCCTAAGCTGTCTGACTCTCTTTTGCGAAGAGAGTTCGAGACAAAAGAAAGACTGGCTGCCTCAATGTCTCTTCAGACTACTCTTGAGACGATGGCAAGTGACCCCAAGGTCCATGAAATGTTCATGGTGGTGGCCAAAACTCATCTAGCCAGAGTGACGAAGGACCTTTATGGCTTCGTCAAGGCGAGGAGAGCTTGTAGGGAGTTCGTGTTCACCTTGGCTACGGTGAGACACGAGCCAAGGAAACTAATCTCCTCCAACATTTGGGGCAAAGACCTTTTCCCTACCGATTTGGTCAAAGAAGTTGTTGATAAGGCCGCCTTGGAGAATAGAAACCTTCTCCAGAAGTGGGGCCTGGCTATCAAAAGAAAGTCTTTCCCGGATGAGGGTCCTCAACCAAAGAGGAAGACTATGAGGACTAGGCTACCGTCTCGGCAAGCCAAGCCTTTTAGACAGCAACAGCAACTGCAATTGCCATTGCCTCCAGTGCCCCAGATCGTGGCACAAACCCCGACCACTTTTCAGTGGGTACCCCAGGCTCTGTCGACACAGTCCACGGCATTCACCCCAACGTTCGAAGGGCAGTCTACTTCCTTTCGAGCAAAGCCTAGAGGAGCAGCCAGAGGCTCGTCTAGGCGCCCCTCAAGGGGAAGGGGATTCAGGGGTGGTCGTGGTCAAGGAGGCAAGACCTCATGACGGCAGTCCAAGTGAGATGATACCGGTAGGAGGGAGACTTCTGAAATTTCGGGATCGGTGGACCTTCAATCCCTGGGCCCACAGCCTACTCAAGAATGGACTGGGCTCGAGCTGGTACAGCACTCCACCCCCGTGCCTTCGGTTTTTCCAACACTCCACCCCCGTTCTGGAGGAGTACGTTCAAGAACTGTTGGAGAAAAATGTGATCCGAAAGGTGAAGTCCATCAAATTCCAAGGGAGGCTGTTTTGTGTTCCCAAGAAAGACTCGGAAAAGCTCAGAGTCATTCTGGACTTGTCGCCACTCAACAAATTCCTAGTGAATTGCAAATTCAAGATGCTAACACTGCAACACATAAGGAACTTACTGCCCAAGAGGGCATATTCCGTCTCTATAGACTTGTCAGACGCCTATTGGCACATTCCAATCAACCGTCGACTCTCCCCCTACCTAGGGTTCAGGCTACAACGAAGACTATACGCCTTCAGAGCCATGCAATTCGGGCTAAACATAGCCCCAAGGATTTTCACGAAGCTTGCGAGCGTAGCTATCAAACAATTACGCCAAAAGGGAATTCAGGACGACTAGTTGGTGTGGGCAGCATCCGAGACAGAATGCTTGCAAGCTTCCAGTCAAGTGATCCAGTTCCTAGAGTACCTAGGCTTCAAGATCAACAGAAAAAAGTCTCGACTTTCTCCATTTCAAAAGTTCCAGTGGCTGGGAATCCACTGGGACCTTTTGTCACACCGTTTCTCCATCCCGGCGAAGAAAAGGAAGGAGATAGCGGGTTCTGTCAAGAGACTTCTAGATTCCGAAAGGATATCAAGACGCGAACAGGAGAGGGTACTGGGCTCTCTCCAGTTTGCTTCGGTGACAGACCCAGTGCTAAGAGCACAGCTAAAGGATGCAACCGGAGTTTGGAGAAGGTATGCATCAAACGCGCGAAGAGATCTGAGAAGACCAGTTCCGCTTCGGCTACGTACTCTTCTCAGGCCTTGGTCCCAAGCCAGACATCTAAAGAAGTCGGTTCTTCTTCAGCCACCTCCCCGGTCGGTGACGATTCACTCAGACGCCTCGAAGGAGGGTTGGGGAGGTCACTCTCATCGGAAAAAAGTCCAGGGGACTTGGTCCAAGCTATTCAAGACCTTTCACATAAACTTTCTAGAAGCTATGGCCGTGCTCCTTACCTTAAAGAAAGTCTCCCAGCGTCACTTGATCCACATAAGGTTGGTGATGGACAGCGAGGTAGTTGTGAGATGCTTGAATCGACAAGGCTCGAGGTCACCACCTCTCAACCAGGTGATGTTGGCCATCTTCCGATTGGCGGAAAAGAAGAAGTGGTACCTGTCGGCAGTTCACCTTCAAGGAGTCCGCAATGTGACAGCGGACGCTCTATCCAGGTTCATACCGATAGAGTCGGAATGGTCCTTAGACGCAGGATCATTCTCCTTCATTCTGAATCCAGTCCCAGAACTGCAGATAGACCTCTTTGCGACGAAAGACAACAAGAAGTTGCCCCTGTACGTGTCCCCGTACGAGGACCCCTTAGCGGAAGCAGTGGACGCGATGTCCCTCGACTGGAACAGATGGTCCAGGATTTATCTGTTCCCTCCTCACAACCTTCTGTTGAGGGTCCTCAACAAACTGAGATCCTTCAAGGGGGTAGCGGCAATAGTGGCCCACAAGTGGCCGAACAGTGTGTGGTTCCCCCTGGCATTGGAACTACTGCTGAAGTTTGTACCGCTACCACATCCAGTTCTGACCCAGCGAGTCCAGAAGTCGACTGTCTGCGCTTCATTACAGAAAACCCGGACCCTGCAGCTCATGATTTTCTCTCCCTAGCGGTGAGAAAGCGTTTCGGGATTTCGAAAGCCAGCATAGACTTCCTAGAGGAATATAATTGCAAATTTACTAGAAGGCAATATGAGTCATCTTGGAGAAAATGGGTGGCCTTTGTCAAGGCGAAGAATCCGCAGGAGATCTCGACAGACTTCTGCTTATCTTTCTTCATCCACCTCCATGGTCAAGGGTTGGCAGCTAACACGATCTCAGCGTGTAAGTCTGCTTTGACAAGACCCATTCTATATGCCTTCCAGGTCGACCTAGGTAACGAGATCTTTAATAAAGTTCCGAAAGCCTGCGCTAGGCTCAGACCTTCAGCACCTCCAAAGCCCATTTCATGGTCTTTAGACAAAGTTCTTCATTTCGCTTCTCTGTTGAGCAATGAAGAGTGTGCGTTAAAGGATTTGACACAAAAAGTTATTTTCCTATTTGCACTCGCGTCCGGGGCCAGGGTTATTGAGATCGTAGCCCTCTCGAGAGAGGCAGGTCGTGTTCAGTTCCTGGATGGGGGAGAACTGAACCTGTTTCCGGATCCTACGTTTCTCGCCAAGAATGAGTTACCCACCAACAGGTGGGGTCCCTGGAGAATCTGCCCTCTGAAAGAAGATGCATCTCTATGTCCAGTAGAATGCTTGAAGGTCTATCTTCATAGAACTTCAGACTTCAGGGGTGGTCAACTATTCAGGGGAGAAACATCAGGCTCAAATTTATCTCTGAATCAACTCAGAGCGAAAATCACATATTTTATTCGCAGAGCGGATCCTGACAGTACACCCGCAGGTCACGATCCGAGGAAAGTTGCCTCATCCTTAAATTTCTTTAATTGTATGGATTTTGAACATCTCCGTTCATACACTGGCTGGAAGTCTTCCAGAGTGTTCTTTCGCCACTATGCAAAGCAAGTAGAGGAACTAAAGAGATCTGTGGTAGCAGTGGGTCGCGTTGTTAACCCTACTGTTTAACTCTGCGAGGAACAGTGGTTTTAATTGGGACGATTAATTCCAGGGTGAGTGTGTAGTTACATACTGTACTACAAACTAAATGAGGGCACTGAGTTGCCCATGTAGACTGTTCCATTTCCAAAGGTGAACGTAGCATAAGTGCAGACATTTGTGCCGAGCGTTTCTAACGCTAATGTGATTGATTTGTAATACAGACTTTTATGACTTTGATACCTCGGTATCTTAAAAGTGGCATTTAATGTTTTTTCTTTCAGATAAACAAGTTCTGTTTACTATCATACTTATACTTAAAGTTTTGGGTTATCCTCCTCTTATATATATATATATATATATATATATATATATATATATATATATATATATATATATATATATATATATATATATATATATATAATTGTTGTTAACCTGTCTATTTATTGTCTGTCAATAAACTTGTTCTTGAGAACCTTGCATCTCTTTCACATGTGTCAATTTATTGGTATAATTGAGCATTCGTTCTATGTACCCTATCGGGGATAATTCTAATAGAATTGTTCCTTTATGCAAGCTATGTTGCATTGGTTTATGATTCCCTTAACGGGAGGACTCCGTCCCATAAGGGGACGAGGGCGGTTTTACTAGTTTCTTCCTATGCGGATATAAACCTTTGTCCAATACAAGTATTGTGCGGATAACTGGTCGATATTTCATATTGACGCAGTGGTTCTTTACAAACTATGCTTTACTTAATATAGGGTGAGACCACTATATTAGCTTGCCTGGTATTCATACATAGGTATATGTACTCTTCGAGACTTTTCCAGAGCCCAGTAGGACTATTCCCTGTAGGGGGCAGGAAGCTCTAACATGGTTTATAGTTAGCTGAAAAGATGTATAACGGTAACATCTTAGGTCTCTAGGTCTAGTCGACCGGGGAAAAATTACTTCCGGGGAGTACGGCACGTTCTGAGAATCCACAGATACAGTAATGCTCTGGTACACTTCCATCAGGACGACATGGCTTGAGCCCAAAAAACGGATTTTGAGCGAAGCGAAAAAATATATTTTTGGGTGAGATGGACATGTCGTCCTGAGGGACCCACCCTTCCCTTTCTAAAAAAGGGCTGTAGGACCCCTCCCTATATACAGTATCTGTAGCACCTCGTGTACGCTACAAGGAATACAGATGGCGCCAGGATTGGCGCCAGGCATGCTTACGAAACGGGAGATTGGGAGCCTTTGGAGCGGCTCCCCCTTTTTCTTTCCCGATTTCGTTTCTTGCCAATTGACCCCTGCGATACGTAATCTCTGTTCGGGGTGTAGATTGCCATGTGGCGTGTCAAGAATACGTCCTCTGATATGTCGCGATATCCCTTTCACGAGGGATATTCGCTCCAGGAGTTAGAATTCTGGTACCTTAAGGTAAATTCTTCGGGAATATCGCCGTAGTTGTAATATACCCTAGGAAGCTACCCTATAGGAACTTCCATCAGGACGACATGGCCATCTCACCCAAAAATAGATGTTTCGCTTCGCTCAAAATCCGTTATATTATCAGTGATGGTGGCGGATGCCAGTAATTTACTTTTCTCAATGTGGTTAGGGAAATAAGCAGTTATTAAAACCCATTAACTAAAAATCCCGGGGTTTCGTGCATGTCATTATCACATCTTCCATGGCTCAAAATAACAAGTTCATAAATGACATTAAGAAACATTAAAAAAAAATATATATATATAAAAATCAATATTAATAAAAATTGGCAAACAACAACTAAAAATCAAAATGAAAATATTCACACAACAAAAGTGGAACCAACCTTGCAGAAGTGATTTGAGAAACAGAATGGCATGGAAAAAACACAGAGCAAAACGAAGAATGCTATAACAAGTGCAATTGAGTGGAGTAAGCTTGTGCGTTTAACGATGGACCTAGTCTTTTAATCTGTATTGAGTCGAGAATAGACGAGTCGTGGTTGTTAGATACTTGCCCTGCAATGTTAAAATCTTTATTTTCAATATTCATTTCACACATTTTAGCATGATTTCGAATAATTGAATGTCCTGGGCTGGATATTCTGCAACCTGTTCGAAAACTTGCACCTTTATGAGAATCAATTCTGACCTTCAAAACCCGCCTTGTAGATACTACGTAGGTCCCAGAGTTACACAGTGGGCAAATATATCGATACACTACACTAGAGAACATCAAAGGACTTAATCGATCCTTGAAATGAAAAATCGAGCCAACTGTGAGAGCATTCTTAGGAATCAAGTTTACTTCAACAGCTGGAAAATCCTGTTGGATAATTTTGTAAACTTATTTCTAATAAAATTATTATGAACAAAAGGAAAACTTGCATTAAATTCAAGTTTAGGTACAGGGGTCATTTTTGGAGTCTGAGCCAGTCAATCATTTATTAATATGTTAAGATTCTTAAAAGATAATTTAGTGGGAAAACAGTTTTTCTTGAAATAATCACAAAGAGTATTTCTGTACTTCTCCATTCATCATCATCTATTTGGAGATGATGATAAGATATAAATATATATATATATATATATATATATATATATATATATATATATATATATATATATATATATATATATATATATATATATATATATATGTATATATGTATATACATATATATATATATATATATATATATATATATATATATATATATATATATATATATATATATATATATATATATATATATATATATATGTATGTATGCATATATATATATATATATATATATATATATATATATATATATATATATATATATGTATATATATATATATATATATATATATATATATATATATATATGTATGTATGCATATATATATATATATATATAATATATATTTATATATATATATATATATATATATATATATATATATATATATATATATATATATATATATATATATATATATATATATATGTATGCATATAAATATACACTAATATACGTATATATATATATATATATATATATATATATATATATATATATATATATATATAGAGAGAGAGAGAGAGAGAGAGAGAGAGAGAGAGAGAGAGAGAGAGAGAGAGAGAGAGAGAGAGAGAGAGAGAGAAAGGAAATCACTATCATTATTTATACCTAAAAATACTTTCATGCATAAAGCGGTAGAATCCGGACTACTTAATTGAATAAAAGGATTTGCTTTACCCGAGCGTTGGTTCGAAAAACATGCTAAAGAACGAAAGGAGTGAAAAGATATAAACGAACAAAAAAATTAAGCTCATAAATAAATTTCTGTATTTTCCTGCTGACACCAACCTTCAACTAAAGTTCACCAAGCGTCAACTATTAATTAACTTTCCTTCAGGCAATGGGGTCAACATGATCAAGTACGTAGAATTTCCATCGGTTCTGGGCATTTTTTTTTTTTAAAGAAGCGGAATCAACTTTTAAATTTGACCTAGTTTCCTTCAGTTTCTTGATGTCTTCCAAATCTCCTTTTATGGATATTACTTTGAGATTCGCTCTCGAAACATCTTGAGTTCTGGTTTCGTTCAGTCTTACATCCTTAATACAGACTTGAGGTTTTGTAAATATACAGTATAATAAGGTCTAGTTTGCAGAAGCCTTACATATACAGATGTCAAGACATTCTTAGTAAAATTGTATTTTCAAGAGAGAAAGAGAGAGAGAGAGAGAATCACCATTATTTATGAGAGATATATTTTATATACATCTAATGACTTTACGTATCATATATGAATAGATGAACAGATGTTCATCCATTAACACACGAAATATGACGGCTCCAGTGTCCTGTGTATGTATGAGAGAGAGAGAGAGAGAGAGAGAGAGAGAGAGAGAGAGAGAGAGAGAGAGAGAGAGAGAGAGAGAGAGAGAGAATATCTTGCCTCATCTCCCCCCTAACGACTTTCAAGGCTGTCTCTGTCCCTCGTCTTCTCTCTACATCCCTTCCCTTCCAGTTTTTCCAGCATCTGTCCATACCCCTTTCCCTTTCCAGGAATACAACCTTATAATCTTCGTGTAGGGTTACTCGTTAATTTGGAAAAATTCTTACCTTTTTTTACCTCTTTTGACATATTTTTTGAGAGTCCACGGAATATATATATATATATATATATATATATATATATATATATATATATATATATATATATATATATATATATATATATATATATATATACGATATTTCGCTGTTTATAATCGAGTTTTGTTTAACAGGGATCATCTTTCACCAAGTTGGCCCAATCTAGGTTGAAACTTTAAGAAATGTCAAGACCAAATTTGCGTTAACTCTTTCTATCCTATTTTTATTACTATTACGTTAACCATTTTTTATTATCTCCCTTTTCAAGTTATATATCGTTTTGCTATATTCTCATAAAAAAGTCACTCCACCAAAGTTTGTGGCGAAAAGTTCTATACAGGAAGAAAGGTTAAAAACAGGCCAGAAAATGCGAGGGATCGAAAGTGAAATTCATAATTAGTTCTTTTGTATCACTGGTCTCATCGACCTCACAGAACAGGCCATCCATTTATCATAGAACGCGACGGTTGTTTCAATCTATCATTTCCATGTTATCAAGGTTCCGTTATTTCTAATTAGAGGAATGGTGGAAGGATTTGTTTATCCTTTGCTTACCTTCTGCTTTATGCCCCTGTTATGAATAAGATGGACTAAGGATCTTAGGTGTAGTATGAAGGTTTAAAGGTTACTCATGAGCGGAAAAGGAAAGGGATGCGGTGGCCTATGTTATGACGTCCCTGATTGGTGATCGCAAGACAGGTGTTAAGAGTCCCGCCCAAACTCGTTAGTTCCTGTGGGAGCTGCATCCTCACTATTCTTGTGAGCTAAGGATATGTGGTTTACGAGAGCCTATATGTGTATCTGCTAAGTCATCAGTAGTCATTGTCTGGTTTCCTGGTGGAGAGGGGCATTATCCTACTTGATAGAGCAATGTCACTGCCCCTTGCCTCTGCCATATATGAGCGTCCTTCAAAACTTTAAAAGACATTGCGCCCGATCCCGGTCTCTACCCATACTAGGACTCAAAATGTGCAGGAAATGGCTTCTGTGTGACAGAATGAGTGTGTGGCTCTGAGGTCAAGTCAACAGAGCCACTTGTTTTCGAGTTTAAAAGTTGAGAATTTCACATATAAACCACTCTTTTGGTGACCCAATTTATTTATTTATTTATTTTTTTTGTGGAAGGTATAAGTGAAGGCGTAAGATTAAAAAATACTTTTTAAAGAAATTTTCACTCCGAGCCTTCCAAGACTTGAAGATGACCCGATGGGTGAGTTTAAATCCATGAAAACTAATATCCTGCCTCCCAAAACCTTTCTCCTACTCGAACCCATAAATCAGCATCTGATCTAAAATTTCAAAAAGCTTTATGCAGAACCAATATTCCAATAATGCTTTGATTTCACCGAATGTATCAAGCATATCCTTTCGGAACTTTAGAGAGAACTTTTCTATATTGTTAACTGCCTCAAAAACGTTAACAAAGCCCTGGAATGGATCACCAACAGAACCTTTGATACTGCTTGTAGGTAACTTTGTCATGCATGTGTTACTGAATGTTATTTTCCGGAATTCATATCCAAGCAGAAGATAGCTGATGATGAAATTATATCCTTGGGAAAGACAAAGGGATTGGAGGTAGACAAGGATGACATTAACGATCATCTTGAGGAACATAGGCAGCTTTTGATGACACAGGAGCTGATAAAGTTTCATAAGGAGCAGCACCAATAAATTGTGGATATTTCACTTGAAGAGGAGGGATGACCTGACAAACCTTTCACTTCAAGCTAATTAAGAAGATATTAAAATTTTGTAAAAACAGCGAATCTATAAACCAATAATGAGATGTCTTATTCTTGTGATATTTTAAAGAAAGGGCTTGAATAATTGTCTCTATATAGGTTTCTAGTAATAGTTGAAAGTAACTGTAAACAAAATACACCAAAGTTTCCTTTAAGTGTAATTTAGGCTATTTAGTTAGTGGTAGCGAATGAAGTTCAAGAGAAAAAAATCCCGATATTTTACCAAATGTTTTCATGGAAGGAAATTCTTCCTACAAACAGTAACTACTGTCTCCTACTCCTCTTCCTCCCTCACACCAGCAACAACTCTCCTCAAAGATAAAGTACGATTAAATTTGTCAATATTTTTATTTTTTATTTTCAATTAGTGTCAATTTTTGACATTAGGAGTTGTAAACTGTTCCAAAATTACCATTACAATTTTGTTAAAAATTAATGCATAAATGTCTTTATGAACGTGTGCAATGAATCGTGTGAATTTTCCGCATTTCTTATGGGAAAGAAATAGTTTTCTTATTGTAACGAAATTTGTTACTTGGCGAGCTCACTACCAGAACTAAATAAACTGGTAAACCGAGGTACTACTGTAGTTGAATAAATGTCTTTTTTTTTTTTTTTAGTCAGCACAACAATAATCAAGCCTTTTTATGTCGCAAAAGAATTCCAAATTTATTTTTCATACAGAGAGCAAGTCAATGTTATTATTATTATTATTATTATTATTATTATTATTATTATTATTATTATTATTGTCGTTGTTGCTGTTGTAGTTGTTGTTGTTGGTGTTGTTGTTGTTGTTGTTGTTGTTTGTGTTATCATCCTTACTAGCTAGGCTACAACTCTAGTTGGAAAAGATGGATGCTCTAATCCAAAAAGATCAAAAAGGGAAAAATAGCTTGGCAGGGAAAGGAAATAAGGAAATAAATAAACTATGGGAAGTAAAGAACAATTAAAATTAAATATTTGAAGAACTGTTTTATAGTTGGTTTGTTGGTTAACTTTTTTATCATTAATGATATTATTATCTTTATCATTTTATTACCCTCATAATTATTGTTGTTGTTGTCAATGTTGTTGTTGTAGAATCCTCATCACTATAAGGATAATTGTTATTATTTGTTTTACTATAATTAGTAATATCCGTAGTTGTATTAGAGTAGAAGTTATAACCGTTCTCTATAGAAGCAGCAGCTGCAACTGCACCTGCTGTCGACGCCCCAGCAGCAGCAGCGGCAATAATAGTAGTAGTAGTAGTAGTAGTGGTTTTAATGCTGTTGCTGTTGTTGTTATTCCAAGCAGAGTTTGAACCTCACTTAAAAAAGCTGGATGTTATAAGCATGTCGTTGTGTTCGGCAATCTCCCCCATTGTATAAGCTAACTGATAATACCAGAATAATTTACTGACAAATCCTCATTACCAACAACTTGAACCATATATATATATATATATATATATATATATATATATATATATATATATATATATATATATATATATATATATATATATATATATATATATATATATATATATATGCAAAACATTGAATAACCGATTGTCATATGACTTTCTTTTCCTGCAGAGAAAAATTATTATCTGTTGAGATATCAATCTAATTTATACTTTTAGTTTCTGGGCATTCACGTGATCATAATTACCTTGAAAAGATTATATAGCAAATGCATTGAATATTTGTTGAATTAAAGTATATCTACTTATCTTGCAAGTTGCAGATAACTAATTAAGGAGAATTTAATGTTAATTTCCGGGTTATTTGTTTACAAGACCACGCTCTCTATTTACTCCAAAATTATGCAATCCTGCAGCTCTCCTCTTTTTGTAGAGTAATTAGGATGTTCTATAAATGTTGGGAAAGCGAAATATGGCCAGATATACTGAGCAAGGAGAGAGGGGTTATATAAGATCTAGCTCGGTTTCCTCACTAAACGACCTAGAGATAACATCGTAAACAGAGTCAACCGAACAGAATTCGTGATACCAGCGTACATAAACAAAAGTTCTTGATGCCAGCGTACATTAGATATATATTCTAGATATATACTAAATTAAAAATGGAATAATTACTCAAAAGTGTCCATAAAATATGCAATTTACAAATAGTGACACTTCTGAGTAATCTCTCAATTTTTTATTAGGTATATATTGATTATACAGTATATCAAATGGCATCACAAATCCTGTTTGGTTGACTGTGTTGACATGTCAGTTCCAGGTCGTTTAGTGAAGAAACCAAGCTAGTTTTTTTTTTTTAATAACCCCTCCCCCCCTTCCTCAACATAGCTTGCCATTTTTTTGCTTTCCCAGCATTTAAAGAACCTCCTAATTACTATACAAGAAGAGGAGAGCTGCAAGACTGTAAAATTCTGGAGTAAATAGAAAGCGTGGTCTTGTAATCAATTACCATTTCCGGGGTTAACTCTATTCCATGGAACTTATTTTTATGGGAATGCTAAGTGTTGATAAAGGTTTATCTCATTATCCAATAGTTAATTTCAAGTATAAGTGCATAAATCAAGCTGTATTGAAAAAAAGACCTGCAATTTAACTTTCCTATTTTCATCTACACACACACACAGACACACACACACAATTATATATATATATATATATATATATATATATATATATATATATATATATATATATATATATATATATATATATATATATATATATATATATATACATACAATTTAATACCTTTCTTCACTGAAAGGCAATGGAACCGATGGAACCAGATATTGTAATTCTATATTCTAACAAGTATTTCTGGGATAAAGTTTCTATCCCCACATCCTGCATCGTTTATATTGCAAAGTCTTGTGTGCGCACACAGCAAGATATTTTATAGGACGGCACCCATTTAATTACGCTGTAAAAACCTCAACGTCGATTAGCATGAACGGACGGACATGGGTAAATCTAATAATGTCAATCATATTACTTACTTTGCTTTAAGGGCTGGTTTTCTCTTCACATACAGCAGGGGAAGCATATTTGCTACAGAACCTCCACAGTCATTTTAACATGTTCGTTCGAAATCACCTTCAAGTGCCCATCAAAACGCTTCGCAGTGGCCTCTGTAAGGAAATGCGGGTTAGAAAGTTTTGCAAAAATCCCAAAAGTGTCCAACTTTAATCTGCAGCTTTGCAACTTTTCCGTCCAAGTTTTGCAAATGGGAAAAGCTTACACCGCAAACGAAACAGTTTCTCGACATAATGAGTTTGACGACATTTTGAGAAACCTTTTCCACAGAGAAAAGTCACTTTAGTATTTCCATCTAATGTTTGGTGTTTTAGTGTTTCACTTGTTTTACAAACCTGAGATATTTTTTCAGTTGATTATATCTAATCAAGGAACGATTGTTTCTTTAGAGATTCTGACATATTCTGGGAAGGGAATGACACATTTGTAATCGGTGGATATTTAATTCAGACCAGTCATCCCAAGCTTTGTTCTTCAAACGAATAAAACATGGAAATAATATGTGGATAAGTAATAAATATTATACTGGTAACAATAGTGAAATAATAATAATAATAATAATAGTAATAATAATAATAATAATAATAATAATAATAATAATAATAATAATAATAATAATAATAATAATAATAATAATAATAATAATAATAGCTGTTGTTAGAGTTGGATTAGTTCAGTGGATGTAAACCTTTCTCTTGTCTGCTATATCTGAGTTTTAGATGTAGCTGAATTTTACAAAAATATTCACTACATTTGGAAAAAAATATTCGACATAATATTACAGCGTTTAACATCAAAGAGGCGATGCGGCAAGGGAATGACACATTTGTAATCGGTGGATATTTAATTCAGACCAGTCATCCCAAGCTTTGTTCTTCAAACGAATAAAACATGGAAATAATATGTGGATAAGTAATAAATATTATACTGGTAACAATAGTGAAATAATAATAATAATAATAATAGTAATAATAATAATAATAATAATAATAATAATAAAAATAATAATAATAATAATAATAATAATAATAATAATAATAATAATAATAATAATAATAATAATAATAATAATAATAATAATAATAGCTGTTGTTACAGTTGGATTAGTTCAGTGGATGTAAACCTAACTCTTGTGTGCTATATCTGAGTTTTAGATGTAGCTGAATTTTACAAAAATATTCACTATATTTGGAAAAAAATATTCGACATAATATTACAGCGTTTAACATCAAAGAGGCGATGCGGCAAAATTTAATTGGAAACCAGTTTATCAAAAGAATCAATACTGTCCTTAAAATCGTTTGGTGTTAATGAACTGAAATTTCCTCCAGGTTAAAGACGAAAATTGAACACGGAAAACATATATATATATATATATATATATATATATATATATATATATATATATATATATATATATATATTTATATATATAAATATATAAATATATATATATATATATATATATATATATATATATATATATATATATATATATATATATATATATATATATATATATATATATATATATATATATATATATATATATATATATATACATATATATATACATATATATATATATATATATATATATATATATATATATATATATATATATATATATATATATATATATTTGCCAATAAAGACCAGAAAACTAAAAAGTGGAAAAGTTAAAAACGATGAAAAGACATGAGCATTGTCATAATAGTACATATGATCATGGGTTAATTAATGGAACTGTATTGAATTTTTTTTTTTTTACCCTTTAAAATATTTTGGTTGCTCACATAATTTGAAGCTAGTTCTGCGAGCTTAAATCATGTAGATTGACAAATTAGTCAATCAAAACTTCGATAAGTCAGGT
>NC_090741.1:87198920-87203920 GCF_036898095.1 Palaemon carinicauda | reverse complement strand
TTCCCTTGATGGCTTCAATCTGCACCTCATTCTAGGACCCAAAGTGTCCGGAAGGTTGCTTCTGTGCGAGAGAATGAGTGTGTGAGCTCCAATGCTAAGTCAACAGAGACATTCGTTTCTGAATTTAAAAGGTGAGAATTTCCAATATAAACCACTCCTTTGGTGAATTTGTTTTTTTATTGGATAACAGGTTTTACATCGTAAGGTTGAAAAATAAATTTTAGAGTAGAACTTTCCTCTCCGAGCCTTGTTACTTATGAAAAATGTATTTGTTCATCCTCCAGGCCTTGAAGATACCTTGTTGGATGAGCTCAAATTCATCAAAATGAATATCTTGCCTCCAAACACTTCTCTCATAGACGAACCCATCTATCAGCAAGTGATCTAGAATTTCAAGAAGCTTTATACAAAATAATGTTCCAGTAATATTTCACCGAATGCATCAAGCATCCCCTCTCAGAGGTTTAGAAAGATTTTCAAATTATCAACAGCCTAAAAAACATTGACAATGCCTTGAAAGGGGTTACCAACAAAGCCCTTAATACTGTTTGGAGGAAAGTGTGGCATAGTTGTGTTCCTGAACGGGATTTTCATAGATTAGTAAACACGCAAGAGGGCTGCTGATGATTATATTATACCCTTGGGTAAAACAATGGGATTGGAGGTTGAGAAGGATGTCATTAACGACCATCTTGAGGAACACAACCAGCTGCTAATGACAGAGGAGATGATGGAGTTTCATAAGGAGCAGCAACAAGAAGTTGTGGAGGATATTCCACTTGAAGAGGAGGGATGAGCTGACAAGCCTTTCAATTTAAGTTAGATTAGGATGTTCAATATATTGGAAACGCAGGAAAATTTTGTAGAAACATCATCCAGATAAGGCTTTGGCAGGACAAGCAGCGAATCTATGAACTGATAATGAGATGTCTTCTTCTATGCCATTTTAAAGAAAGGACTAGTATAGATGTCTCTAGATAGGTTCCTTCTCATAGTTGAATGTAATAGTGTAAACAAAATACGACAAAATTTCTTGAAAGTGTAAATTATGCTATTCAGGTAGTAGTATCGAATGGCGTTCAAGAGAGAGAGAACTCCAATATTCTACCAAAAGTTTTCATGGAGGGATATTCTTCCTGCAAGCAGTAACTACCTCCTCCTCCTTTTCTCAACCAGCAACAACTCTCCTCAAAGGTAAAGTACTAGTTAATTTGTCAATAATTCTATATCTAATTTTCAATTAGTGTTCATTTGTAACATTAGGGATTGTAAAGTGCTCGAAAATTACCATTATAATCTTGTTAAAGATTAATGTATACATGTTTTTATGAACGTGTGTAATGAATCGTGTGAATTTCCCTCCTTTCCTATGAGGAAAAAAATGTATTTGAATAAATATCCATTTTTAGTAAGCACAACAAGAATTAAGCCTTTTTGTATCACACAAGAATTTTAAATTTAGTCCTGATACAGATAACAAGACATTATTATTATTATTATTATTATTATTGTTGTTGTTGTATTTGTTTTTGTTGTTTGTATTATCATATTTACTAGCTAGGCTACAACTCTAGTTGGAAAAGTTGGATGCTATAAGCCCAAGAGCTCCAACAGGGAAAAATATCCCAGTGACGAAGGGAAATATGGAATACCAAAGAAATAAAATGAGATGATAATTTGAAGGACAAGGAGAAAGAGCATAATCTTAAAAGCCTTGCCACCTAAGTAAAGCTAGATATAAAGACTATATTATTTTGGTAGTATATATATATATATATATATATATATATATGTATGTGTGTGTGTATGTATGTATATATATATATATATATATATATATATATATATATATATATATATATATATATATATATATATATATATATATATATATATATATTTATATATATATATATATATATATATATATATATATATATATATATATATATATATATATATATATATATATATATATATATGTCTGTGTGTGCGTGTGTGCGTGTCTGTAATATAAAAAGTACCTTAGATGAATAGAGTATGGTGCAATTGTGAATTTAAAATAATAAAAAAATCTATTCATATAGATATATTACGATGTATGCAGATTATCATAAATTATGAAAAAGATTAATCTATACTTTCCAATAAATAAAATAAATTGTAACGACATATCCAGATACTGAACAGTGTCCCGGTTACTAAATTTGGCTGTTGATCAAATGATGAGCGATATAACGAGCGAGATGTATTCCAAGAGAATATAGATTATTCATGGTCGTTAATATTGTTTTATGAGCACGAGTGTATTTGGAGACCATAAGCATAAATTCCATTCAATGTGTATAGCCCTACATTTTATACATTTATATATTTGCAGGCATGTACATGAAACATGTCAAACAATGACATTCAGAATAAACGAACAGTGTCCAAACAACAAACCAACAAGCAAACAAAAGTAAAAACCGCAACAAAATTCGGAAGCAACTAAACCCTTCCTGAAAAATTGCCACGCAAAAGTTTATATTCTGGTATTGGAGCCCCCTTTTTTGGTGTTAATTAAGAAGTACAGCAATAGCTGAGGTCAAAGTCATCAGTGACCTTTCCTTTCCATTGGCACAGTTCCAACCACGGAGTGATATTCGTCCAAAACGCGTTTTATATTCGTCCCGTGATGATGATATTGAGTTTTGATCGTTGTGTCGGTACGAGGACCGGACGCGTTTCATACGGATTGTCTCATAAATAAAAGTGATGCCATATTTTCATTAAAGATAATATTGGATATGACAACTACTGCCGTTGTTTACAGTTTTATAACTAAATTAAAAGAAAATAGGACCGTTGAAGTAATATTTTTTTTTTTCCTGCGTGTGTGTATTAGTCGGTAACACCCACTTGTTTTTGCGCAAACCTATCCATTGATTACATACATAATCCTTAGGTGTCTACACGGAAACCAAAGTATCTATCTTTCTGACTGGTCGGGTGCAGCGTTTAACCCGCGCCACAGACTTCTGCAAAATCCGAGCTTGCTGCCCAAACCAACTAAGCCATGGAGGCTCCATAAACACACACACACACATATATATATATATATATATATATATGATAAATTTTGCACATTTAGACGTGTTTTTCATATTCAAATTAGCCATATATATTTTTGATACATTAATGTCTGGATTCTCTTAACGACCTCGGGATCAGAGCCCCAGGCGAAATCACACAAAGACAAGAGCTTGGGTCCGGCCGGGAATCGAACCCTCGTCGGCAAGCTTGAATAGACAGTGACTTAGTCTATACAAGCTTGCCGACCAGGGTTCGATTCCCGGCCGGACCCAAGCTCTTGTCTTTGTGTGATTTCGCCTGGGGCTCTGATCCCGAGGTCGTTAAGAGAATCCAGACATTAATGTATCAAAAATATATATGGCTTATTTGAATATATAAATATATATATATATATATATATATATATATATATATATATATATATATATATATATATATATATATATATATATATATATAGATATATATATATATATATATATATATATATATATATATATATACTATATATATATATATATATATTTATATACTATAAAAAGTAAAAAAATTACTTTCTATAAAAAAAAGAATTTATGTCAGATGGTCTAACCACTATAAATTAAGGATAAAAACTTATAGCCTTACTAATGTCTTAGATCATAAGCTAGTTACATGTCAAAGACCTATGGAAAGAATTATGATGGGAATAACAATAAGAGATAAAAAAAGAACAACATTGATAAGAGACCAAACCAAAGTAGAGGATAAAATAAAAAGAAATTTACTTGGATAGGATAAATGATGAGAATAACAGATAATAGATGGACACAAAGAATAACAGAATGGGTCTATGGAGATTGCAAAAGAAACAGGGGAAGGAGGAGAAGACAATGAATTTACGAACCTGGAAAATTTTTGGGTATAGACTGGTATAGATAGACCATAAACAGACGTGGACTAGTCACGATTGATGCTGATATATATATATATATATATATATATATATATATATATATATATATATATATATATATATATATATACATATATATATGTTTATTCATATATATATATATATTATATATATATATATATATATATATATATATATATTTATTATATTATATATATATATATATATATATATATATATATATATATATATATATATATATATATATATATATATATATATATACAAATTTATGTGTCTGTGTGTGTAATGAATAGAGAGAGAGAGAGAGAGAGAGAGAGAGAGAGAGAGAGAGAGAAAGAGAGAGAGAGAGAGAGAGTGAGAGAGAGAGAGAGAGAGAATAAGAACCATTACTTCTATCTAAAAATACATTTTAAGCATAAGGCATTGTAATCCCGACTTCAGTATTTATGTGAATAAGAGGATTTTCTCCTCCCGAGCACTGTTTCGCGAATCACGCTGACAAGAGAATGAAGGAGAGGGAAGAGAATCACCGAGTACAACAAAATCAAGTTCATAGTTTGATTTTTCTATTTCTTGCTTACATCAAACTTTAACTAAAGCTGACCCAGAGTCAATTATTAATTATTATCTTTTCATACAATGGGCCAATAAGATCAAGTGCGTTGGCATTCCATATGCTCTGAAAATTTTTTGTTTTCTTTTAATGAAGCAGAATCCATTTTTTTTTCTCCGAGTAGATGGAATAACTGTTGACTCTTTATTTTAGTTTGACCCAGTTTCCTTCAGTTGTGTGATGTCTTCCAAATCTCTTTACACGGATATCGCATCGCTTTCGAAGGATCTCTATTTCTCGTTCCGTTCGGTCTTTTGTCCTAATTGTATACTTGAGGTTTTGTAAACTATGACGAGCTGAGAAGAGGTTGTGACTCAAAGACAGGATGAAAGCAACTGAGTAACTTTTTTACAGAGCACCTCGCCTTTGTATACAAAAAAACTCAATGCAATG
>NC_090741.1:87180892-87198420 GCF_036898095.1 Palaemon carinicauda | reverse complement strand
ATCTCCACCGTTATATCTGAATCGTGAGTTTGTAAAACGTGGTAATTTAAATAACATATATCACAAGCACACGTGATTTCAGTCAATGTAAATATCACCCATACACATGTAAACACACACACACACACACACACACACACACGCATTTACAAACTGAAACATAAACGTCAGAGGATGGAATTAAGAGTTTACCTTTGATGTGAATTTGAAGTCTCCCTTTAGAAAAAAAAACTGGTTTCTGTCTCATAAATACATATTCTTCTCATTCTATCTTAGGGAACTTTATTTTTACACATGCATCGTTTTAAATTTTATCAATATACAAAAACAATTCTTAAATACCCCTCTATCTCTCCATATATTTAAACAATACCACAATCATCTGAGGAGGACCATTTTGAAACTAGAAATAATTGCGGGAGAGTTATTATTTACTACTTCACAAACATTTTTTTAATCAACCACTTTCCAGTCATGTATTTACCTTTTCTCTCTCTCTCTCTCTCTCTCTCTCTCTCTCTCTCTCCTCTCTCATCTCTCTCTCTCTCTCTCTCTCTCTCTCTCTCCACTTTTGAGGAAAATCATGGTTCTCATTCTCCTATACTTTATGGGATTTTGACTTTCCTTTTTTCTTTCGCATGCTGAAATGGAAATTCAATATTATCCATAGGAAAAAGATATTTGTTCGATTTAAATAGTGGTTTATTCATAAAAAGTTCTCTCTCTCTCTCTCTCTCTCTCTCTCCTCTCCTTCTCTCTCTCTCTCTCTCTCTCTCTCTCTCTCTCTCTCTCTCTCTCTCTCTATGACTCCAACTACTTTTCCTTCAAAAACTGTTCACTTTTTCTTTTATCTCCTACGGCAAAGGTTTCTTTAGAAAAAAGACCCAATTTTTTGGGCTCAATATCCTTAACAACGAAATATTCTTTTAAATGACATATATCTCTCTTGTCGGAAGCCTCGGAGATACGGAGTGGTAGACGCGGGTTAGACATTGCAGTATGCCAGAGAATTATTATTATTATTATTATTATTATTATTATTATTATTATTATTATTATTATATTATTATTATTATTATTACCCCTCTTATAAAATGCTTCCTAAAATTCCCAATGAAATGAAAGAAAAGGGTGACATATAGGAATAAAGATATAATTAAAAATTTCTAATTACTATTATTATTATGATTATTATTATTATTATTATTATTATTATTACTTATTATTATATTATATTATTATTATTATTATTATTATTTACCCCCTTATAATAATGCTTCCTAAAATTCCCAATGAAGTGAAAGGAAAGGGTGACATATAGGAATAAAGATATAATTAATTATTATTATTATTATCATTATATTATTATTATTATTATTATTATTATTATTATTATTATTATTATTATTATTATTATTATCACCCTCTTATAAAAAATTCTTCCTAAAACTCCCAATGAAGTGAAAGAAAAGGGTGAAATATAAGAATAAAGATATAATTAAAGAATTCTAATTATTATTATTATTATTATTATTATTATTATTATTATTATTTTTATCATTATTATTATTATTATTATTATTATTATTATTATTATTATTATTATTACTATTATTATTATAATTTTAATTTACTTTGTAATAACTGTCATTATTATTATTATTATTATTATTATTATTATTATTATTATTATTATTATTATTATATCAACCCTCCTGCAAACCATGCTTCATAGAATTCCCAATGAAGGAAAAGAGGAAGTTGGGATATACGAATAAAGATAATTATTATTATTATATTATTATTATTATTATGTATTATTATTATTATTATTATATTATTATTATTATTTATTATTATTATTATTATTATTATTATTATTATTATATTGAGTAGCAGACTCTCTTTCAAGCAATTTTTGTTAAAGATAATGGCTGTCTTAGTTACATTGAGCTTGTACGCTGTCTTCTCAATGGCTCTAATTATCTTTTTCTCAGAATTACTACATAGAGCCAGTAATTGGGCAAAAATCGTATTTTATTGTGGTTAGCAAAATAAGGAGTAATTCATAAATCAAAGTTTTATTTTAAAGTTCACAAGTCAGATAAACTTTACAATTTGGGTAAAAGAATACAGTACACAAGTCTTTTTACTCAACTTGTTAATTTTATTTGACTTGTAAAGTCTTTATTTAAACCTTGAATCGCCAATTACGGCTAAAATGAACTACAACCATAAAAGATGACTTTTGTCCGATTACTGGCTGAAATGAAGGACAATTAGAGCTATTGAAAAAACAAAGTACGATATCAATACAACTGAAGCAGCCATTGTCTTTAACCAACCTATTATTATTATTATTATTATTATTATTATTATTATTATTATTATTATTATTATTTAGTTATTATTATTATTATTATTATTATTATTAATTGTAAATTGTTAATTATTATTATTATTATTATTATTATTATTATTATTATAATAATTGTAAATTGTTAATTATTATTATTATTATTATTATTATTATTATTATTATTATTATTATTATTATTATTATTAATTGTAAATTGTTAATTATTATTATTAATTATTATTATTATTATTATTATTATTATTGATTATTATTATTATTATTATTATTATCATTATTACCCTCCTACAAACAATGCTTCATAGAATTACCAATGAAGGAAAAGAGGAAGTTGACATATAAGAATGAGGATATAATAAAAAAATTATTATTATTATCATATTATTATTATTATTATTATTATTATTATTATTATTATTATTATTATTATTATTATTATTATTATTATTATTATTGGGTAGTAGACCCTTTTAAAGCAAGTTTTGTTGAAGATAATGGCTGCCTCAGTTGCATTGAGCTTGTTCTCAATGGCTCTTATTATCTTTTTCTCAGAATAACTACATAGAGCCAGTAATTAGGCAAAAATCGTATTTTATTGTGGTTAGGCATATTAGGGAATAATTCACGAATAAAGGTTTTAATTTAAGTTCACAAGTCAGATGAAATTTACAGTCAGGTAAAAGTATACAGTACACACGTTTTTTACCCGACTTGTAAAAATTATATGACTTGTAAACTTCTCATTAAATCCTTGATTTGCCAATTACTCCTTAAATTTGCCTACCCACCAAAAAACCACGACTTTTCCCTAATTACCGGTTTTATGCAGTAATTCTGAAAAGATAGTAAGATGATGATGATGATGATAATGATAATGATAATGATAATGATAATGATAATGATAATGATGATGAAGATGATGATGATTTTTATTATTATTATTATTATTATTATGATATATATATATATATATATATATATATATATATATATATATATATATATATTATATATATATATATATATATATAGATATATATATATATATCTATATATATCATGTGTGTGTGTGTGTGTGTGTGTGTGTGTATATACATACATACATACATACATACATACATATATATATATATATATATATATATATATATATATATATATATATTATATATATATATATATATATTATATAATATTATCAATACTGTTACTTCTAGCCAACCTATGACCCTAAGTGGGAAAAGCAAGATGCTATAAGCCCAGTGGTTCCAACGGGAAAAAGAGGCCAATGAGGAAGGGAAATAAGGAAATAAATAACTGAAGAGAACAAATTAACAATAATCATTCTATAAACAGTAACAACGTCCAAACAGATATGTCATGTATAAACTATAAAAAGACTTAAGTCAGCCTGTTCGACATTAAAACATTTTCTGCAACTTTCAACTTTTGAAGTTCTACTGATTCAACTACCCTATTTGAAAGATCAATCCAAAACTTGATTACAGTTGGAATAAAATTTCTAGAATACTCTGTACTATTGAGCCTTATTTTGGAGAAGGCCTGTCTATTAGACTTAACTGCCAGCCTAGTATTACGAACCGGATGAATTGTCCTGAAAGATCTTAATGTAAAGGATGGTCAGAATTATGGAAAATCTTATGCAACCTGCCTAATGAACTACATTGAACGACAGTGCCTAAGGTTAATATCTGAGATCCGGAATAAGAAATTTCATAGACCCCAAGTGTCTGTCCAGCAAATTAAGATGAAAATCAAGCGGTTGATAACCAGACAGGAGAACAATCCTCAAAACAAAGTAGAATGAAAGAATTAATACACTTCTTCTGAATAGATTGATCACCGAAAATCTTGAAAGGACTTTCTCAATAGCCCATTTTTTTTTTTTTTGTGCAATTGAAGAAGGACACTGCTAATATGTTTCTCAGATGTAAATTTGCTGTCGAGAATCACACCTAAAATTTCAAGTCATACAAATTTAAAGAAACATTATCAATACTGAGATCCGGATGCTGAGGAGCCACTATCCTTGACATACTTACAATCATGCTTTGAGTTTGTTAGGATTCAACTTCATACTCCATAATTTGCACCATGCACTAATTTTTAGCTAGATCTCTATTGAGAGATCCAGCTACCCCATATCTACATTCAGGGGATGGAATTGATGCAAAGAGAGTAGCATCATCTGCATATGCAACAACTTGTTTTCGAGGCCAACCACATGTCTTGTCTATATAGTATGAAAGTAAGGGCCAACAACACTACCCTGTGGAACACCAGATATCACACTACTATACCGACTATGGTGCTCATCAACAACAACTCTTTGAGATATTACTAAAGAAAAAATCAATAATAACGACCCACCCACTCCCAACTGATTGAGTTTGAAACAAGGACCTCATGATTTAACACGTCAAAGACAGCACTAAAATCAAGGCCAATCACATGAACTTCCTGACCATAATCAAGGGATTTCTGTACAGCATTTGAGATTGTAAGAAGGGCATCATATGCTCCAAGGCCTTCACGAAAACCAAACTGGGGAAAATATGATTACCTTCAGCAAACCTATTAAGACGTTTTGCCAGAAGACGTTAAAAAGATTTAGATAATATGAGAGTTATGGAAATTGAGCGGTAATTATTTGGACTTGAGCTACCAGAAACACATTTAAAAGAGGATTAACTTTACCAATTTTCCAACAAGTGCTAAAAGGTCCTCTTATTGCTAACTTGCGCAAAATAACATAACTTTGAAGCTAAGAAATCTGCAGTCTTTATAAAAAAAAAGTAAAATACTATTTGGGTCTAGACTTCCATAAGCATCAAGGTCCATCAACAGAGCTCTAATTTCACGAGATCGAAAAGCTAAACTAGTTAAGTTAGCTTCAGGAAAATAGAATTGAGGTAAGTTGAAGTTTTTCTTTAATCTGTCACAAACCCAATCCAAACAATAAATAGTAAGACAATGAAAACGATAGAAAAGCGAAACCAAGTTTGATGAATCAGCTGAAGGAAAAATCTTTTACCGAAAATTATAAAAAAAAAAATTGAGAAAAACCAGACCCATGGCAAAAAAAAAGATCTGGACAAAGAGAAGAATTTGGGGACATGCGTAACATAAAAATTAAATCCAGAATGTGGTACATCATGGTCGTAAAAAGAGCCGCTTTTATAAGAATAAGAAAAAAAAAGAAAAAAAGACTTTTGTAAGTGACTAAAATTTTTGAGGTCTTTAAGTGGCTGATTTTCGCGAAATTGCTGTTCTCAGTCACCAGCACCACCACCCCCGGTAGGGCTCTCAAAGATGGTGAAATGTGAGAAATTCATGTGTAATCTATTTTCTGAAATTCATGTCACTTTTTTAACGAGAATATTTTTTTTTTCCTTTTAAGCAGTGGGATTAAGTACTGTATAAATATAATTCATCCTCTCTCTCTCTCTCTCTCTCTCTCTCTCATCTCTCTCTCTCTCTCTCTCTCTCTCTCTCTCTCTCTCTCTCTCTCTCTCTCTCTCTCTCCACTTTTAAGGAAACTCATGATTCTCCGTTATCTGTCATTTTATGAGACTGAATTTCCTTTCTCTTTTTGTATAGTAAACCGTCATGAAAATAAATATCATTAAAAAGGAAGAAAGACATTTGTTTGATTAAATAGTTGTATATTCATAAACAGGCTTCTCTCTCTCTCTCTCCTCTCTCTCTTCTCTCTCTCTCTCTCTCTCTCTCTCTCTCTCTCTCTCTCTCTCTCTCTCCATTTTCACTTTATTCAATTTATCCTTAGAAATTATTCCTCTCCTTCTCTCTCTTCAGCATAAAAGTTTATTTTGAAAAACGACCCAATTCCTTCAGCTCGATTTCGTTAGCAATAAATATTCTTTTGAAATTGCCTAATATCTCTCAGGTTAACTGGGAGGTGAAGGGAGAGAGAGAGGGGAAAAAAGACAAGGAGCAGGAAATAGAATAGGTTACTAGGGATGAGTTTTACCACCAATCCCGGGGAAAAAATTAATGGTCTGGTGCTTGCTTAGAAAAAATGGTCTTACATTTTTCAGACTTTCTGGAACAGTGTTTATTGCGTGTGTGTGTGTGGTAAAAATACTATTTGGTTCTAGACTTCCATAAGCATCAAGGTCCATCAACAGAGCTCTAATTTCACGAGATCGAAAGCTAAACTAGTTAAGTTAGCTTCAGGAAAATAGAATTGAGGAAGTTGAAGTTTTTCTTTAATCTGTCACAAACCCAATCCAAACAATAAATAGTAAGACAATGAAAACGATAGAAAAGCGAAACCAAGTTTGATGAATCAGCTGAAGAAAAATCTTTTACCGAAAATTATAAAAAAAAAAAATTGAGAAAAACCAGACCCATGGCAAAAAAAAAAAGATCTAACAAAGAGAAGAATTTGGGGACATGCGTAACATAAAAATTAAATCCAGAATGTGGTACATCATGGTCGTAAAAGAGCCGTTGATAACCAGACAGCGAGGAAACAATCCTCAAAACAAAGTAGAATGAAAGAATTAATACACTTCTTCTGAATAGATTGATCACCGAAAATCTTGAAAGACTTTCTCAATAAGCCCATTTTTTTTTTTTTGTGCAATTGAAGAAGACACTGTGCTAATATGTTTCTCAGATGTAAAATTTGCTGTCGAGAATCACACCTAAAATTTCAAGTCATACAAATTTAAAGAAACATTATCAATACTGAGATCCGGATGCTGAGGAGCCACTATCCTTGACATACTTACAATCATGCTTTGAGTTTTGTTAGGATTCAACTTCATACTCCATAATTTGCACCATGCACTAATTTTAGCTAGATCTCTATTGAGAGATCCAGCTACCCCATATCTACATTCAGGGATGGAATTGATGCAAAGAGAGTAGCATCATCTGCATATGCAACAACTTGTTTTCGAGGCCAAACCACATGTCTTGTCTATATAGTATGAAAGTAATGGGCCAACAACACTACCCTGTGGAACACCAGATATCACACTACTATACCGACTATGGTGCTCATCAACAACAACTCTTTGAGATATATTACTAAAAGAAAAAATCAATAATAACGACCCACCCACTCCCAACTGATTGAGTTTGAAAACAAGGACCTCATGATTAACACGTCAAAGACAGCACTAAAATCAAGGCCAATCACATGAACTTCCTGACCATAATCAAGGGATTTCTGTACAGCATTTGAGATTGTAAGAAGGGCATCATATGCTCCAAGGCCTTCACGAAAACCAAACTGGGGAAAATATGATTACCTTCAGCAAACCTATTAAGACGTTTTGCCAGAAGACGTTAAAAAGATTTAGATAATATGAGAGTTATGGAAAGTTGAGCGGTAATTATTTGGACTTGAGCTACCAGAAACACATTTAAAAGAGGATTAACTTTACCAATTTTCCAACAAGTGCTAAAAGGTCCTCTTATTGCTAACTTGCGCAAAATAACATAACTTTGAAGCTAAGAAATCTGCAGTCTTTATAAAAAAAAAGTAAAAATACTATTTGGGTCTAGACTTCCCATAAGCATCAAGGTCCATCAACAGAGCTCTAATTTCACGAGATCGAAAAGCTAAACTAGTTAAGTTAGCTTCAGGAAAATAGAATTGAGGAAGTTGAAGTTTTTCTTTAATCTGTCACAAACCCAATCCAAACAATAAATAGTAAGACAATGAAAACGATAGAAAAGCGAAACCAAGTTTGATGAATCAGCTGAAGAAAAATCTTTTACCGAAAATTATAAAAAAAAAAATGAGAAAAACCAGACCCATGGCAAAAAAAAGATCTGACAAAGAGAAGAATTTGGGGACATGCGTAACATAAAAATTAAATCCAGAATGTGGTACATCATGGTCGTAAAAGAGCCGCTTTTATAAGAATAAGAAAAAAAAAGAAAAAAAGACTTTTGTAAGTGACTAAAATTTTTGAGGTCTTTAAGTGGCTGATTTTCGCGAAATTGCTGTTCTCAGTCACCAGCACCACCACCCCCGGTAGGGCTCTCAAAGATGGTGAAATGTGAGAAATTCATGTGTAATCTATTTTCTGAAATTCATGTCACTTTTTTAACGAGAATATTTTTTTTTTCCTTTTAAGCAGTGGGATTAAGTACTGTATAAATATAATTCATCTCTCTCTCTCTCTCTCTCTCTCTCTCTCTCTCTCTCTCTCTCTCTCTCTCTCTCTCTCTCTCTCTCTCTCTCTCTCTCTCTCTCTCTCTCCTCCACTTTTAAGGAAACTCATGATTCTCGTTATCTGTCATTTTATGAGACTGAATTTCCTTTCTCTTTTTGTATAGTAAACCGTCATGAAAATAAATATCATTAAAAAGGAAGAAAGACATTTGTTTGATTTAAATAGTTGTATATTCATAAACAGGCTTCTCTCTCTCTCTCTCTCTCTCTCTCTCTCTCTCTCTCTCTCTCTCCTCTCTCTCTCTCTCTCTCTCTCCATTTTCACTTTATTCAATTTATCCTTAGAAATTATTCCTTCTCCCTTCTCTCTCCTCAGCATAAAAAGTTTATTTTGAAAAACGACCCAATTCCTTCAGCTCGATTTCGTTAGCAATAAAATATTCTTTTGAAATTGCCTAATATCTCTCAGGTTAACTGGGAGGTGAAGGGGAGAGAGAGAGGGGAAAAAAGACAAGGAGCAGGAAAATAGAATAGGTTACTAGGGATGAGTTCTACCCACAATCCCGGGGAAAAAAAATTAATGGTCTGGTGCTTGCTTAGAAAAAATGGTCTTACATTTTTCAGAATTTCTGGAACAGTGTTTATTGCTTGTGTGTGTGTGGGGTTTTTTTTTTATTACGGCTACTTGCTACTTCCTTGATTATATTAAAAACTCTCTTTATATATAATTTGTAATTCCATTTTACAATTTTTTAGAAAAAGCAAAAATTATTTAACAGAGAAAAGGATCACTTACCTTTACACTTTTCATCATATAACATGGTTCTGTTTCTCTTTTCTTATAAAGAGGTTTATGCATATTTATAGAAGTAGCATTTCATGAGAATTACAAAAGTAAGATTCATAACCGGCAATTAGTGGTGAAATTCTAGGATATCTTTGGGTCTGGATAAGGGAGAATTTTAATTGAGATGAGGACAGACTTAGAGGGGGTTTGCTGCCTCTGGATGATTTTGTTCCGGATAATTTTATATTCACATTTACAGTGATTGGCAACAGCATTGTCAAGATGCATGGACTTTAGCTAAATGCCGGTATGGATATTAATCATACTGCCTGATGAATAGACGTAAGTAAGAGTGATTTGGGAAATGGGAAAGAAAAAGTATCAAGTAAATCTAATTAACCACAAATAAAGGGTACTCGGTAGAACGCAGACTTCCACCGCAGCTGCTTATTTCTTGACACTTTACTCGACCTTGACCTTAGACCTTAACATGTAACAATTAGCGAGGATTTTCATACACTGAAATATGAACCAAGTTTGAAGTCTTTGTGATAACAATGAACAAACTTATGGCTGATTACATGAATTTGACATTTTGCTTGACCGTGACCTTGACGTTCAAAAATTGAATCGTTTCCACCTTTTTACTTAACAGTTAATCAATGCAAGTTTTATTACTATAAGATTAAAATTGTAGTCTCACCTCGAGACTCACGAGACACATTTAAATCTCTCTACCAGCATTCTCTGCCTCAGTCCATCTTGTTCATAAGAGGAGCATAAGGCAGAAGGTGGGCAAAGGGTAAACAAATCCATCCCCAATTTCTCTGAGTGGAAATAACGGCACCTTAATAACATGGAAATGAAAGCTTGAAACTGCCGATGCAACCCATGATAAATGGATGGCCTGTTCTGTGAGGTCGATGCGACCAGGGACAAAAAAGAACTAATTAGAGATTTCGCTTTCGATCGCTCGCCTTTCCTGGCATGTTTTTATCCTTTCTTCCTGGATGGACACAATCTGACCCTTTCGCCAAAAACTTTTGGAGACTGACATTTTTTTCATGAGGATATAGCAAAACGATGAAAAACGAGGATAAGAAGGGGGGTAATATAAACGAAATAAAAAATCTAATTATTATAACGATAAGATAGAAAGGATTAATGCAAATTCGTTTTTCACCTTTCTTAAAGTTTCGGAGTGGCTGTAACCAATTTGAGATAAGATGTTCCTTATCAAATGATACACAAAATGAATGAGTTTCAAGAACAGATTACAAAAAAAGAAAATATCGTACAAATTATCGGACGACCCAAACAAAAAAAAATATAGCGAGAAAATCAGAATAGTTAAAAATTATATTGAGTTAAGGGGAAACCCTATACGAAAATTATTAGGTTGTAGTCTTGGAAAGGGAAAAAGGTCTGGACATATGCTGGAAAAACCTGGAAGGGATGGAGAGAGTGGAGGAGGAAGAGTAGGGGAGATGAGTCAAGATACTCTCTCTCTCTCTCTCTCTCTCTCTCTCTCTCTCTCTCTCTCTCTCTCTCTCTCTCTCTCTCTCTCTCTCTCTCACACACATACACGGAGGGCACAAGTTCTCTTATATTTCCCTTCCTCTGCTAATGATATTCATCTGTTTGTTAATCTATCTATTCATGTATCATGCGTGAAGATTATATTCATAAATCATATATCTCTAATAAATAATGATGACTGCTTTCTCTCTCTCTCTCTCTCTCTCTCTCTCTCCTCTCTCTCTCTCTCTCTCTCTCTCTCTCTCTCATTATACTATGAATAAATTTAGATCTAGACTTCTGCAATCCAGGCTTTATTGTAGATTCACAAAATCTAAAGTATATAATAAAGATAAGAGACCGAAAATAACTAGAAATCAATTTTCCTGGGAAGTGATGATTTGAGAAATATTTGTAAAAAAAGAAAAAAAAAATCAAATGAAAAAACTGGGTCAAACTAATATAAAGAGCAAGATAATCCATTTATTCGGGGGGAAAAAAGTTTATTTTGCTCCATTACAAAAATATCCCGAACCAATGGAATGCCTACCTACTTGATGAAGAGAAGTTAATAAATTATTGACGCTTAGTGAGCTTTAGTTCAAGGTTGGTATCAGTAGGAAAATATAGATATTCAATTAGGAACTTAATTCTATGGACGCCTTTATATCTCTTCTCTCATTTCTTCTTTTAGTCTGTTTCACGAACCACCGCTTGGGAGGAAGACCTCTTATTATTCCATTAATTAGTCTAGATTCAAAAGCCTTATGCTTAAAAAGTATTTTAAGGTAAAAATAATGGCAGTTTTTTTCATTTCTCTCTCTCTCTCTCTCTCTCTCTCTCTCTCTTTCTCTCTCTCTCTCTCTCTCTCTCTCTCTCTCTCTCTCTCTCTCTCTCTCTCTCTCTCTCTCTCTCTTTTCTCGAGATAGAGGCACAAAACCATGTTGGTTACTATATGAATTTAGTTGGTCTATGTAATTGTTAGAAATGAATTACATGCTAACTTTAAACTCGAAAACTATAACTCAATGCTTGAGTGCAGAGAGAGAGAGAGAGAGAGAGTGTTCTCTCTCTCTCTCTCTCTCTCTCTCTCTCTCTCTCTCTCTCTCTCTCTCTCTCTCTCTCTCTCTCCTAGGATATTTGTTACAAGTAACATTTGCATTACAATCTTCTTCCACGGCATCCCCTTGACACACACGGGCACAGAAAAAAACATACACATTAGTGAAAAAAAAAAAAATATAAATAAGCATTTAAGCAGTATGAGGTATTTTTTGGTAAACGCAAACTATTGGGCATTTTTTTATCAGAAACATGTGCTCTGTGAGTAAATTTTATTTGTGTTTTTCACATATGCTTTTTAAGGTTAGAAAATAAGGAGAAAGGCCAGCAAGTGCATATTTTATATTTATCCTTTTTTTTTTTGGACAAAATGTATACTCTACTTCCTATGCAATGCTAAATATACTGCTCTAAATACGTTTGGGTATATTTCAGGCACAGTGCCTCCTCTGTTTATAGATAAATGGGAAATAGGAAGAATATATGAATTACCCTTCTTGATTATATCTATGCAGTACTTGTACTGTTCTCTGCAATGGCGTCTTTTTTTCCTTTTTATTTTTTTAAGGAATTATATCAATAAAAACTGGTATGTCATACTCTGTTCATTCTAGAGATGAGTTTGAATATGAAAATTAAGATGCAATACGAAAGTGGATTTGAATGAAAACTGGGGGGAAAATATTTTTAAATGTTAGGTACATCTTTCAAGGACTAAAGACCCTGACTGCCTATTCAAACTTTCAGAAATTTGCAACTTAGAGATTATAAGTGGTTCCCTCAGAAACAGTAAAATGTAACAGTTATTTGTAATGTGTAAATGCGGATTGTTCTGCAATATGTACAGTGGTGCCTTTATTTAGCAATACAGGTTTGTGAACTTTTTTGCCTTAGTTGTATAATAGGTGATGTGTATCTAAGGAGCATGAAATGTCTATATACAGTTACATATAGGATCGGGAGACTGACGTACAGTAAACGGTAGTTTCTAGTAAGGCCACATTCCACAGAATAAGGTGAAAGTGAAGATCAACCTCAAAAGAAAAAAATATGGATAACAGGTGTTTATACTATAGCTTAATATACCAAAAAGAAATAATAGTTTTATATTAGCGCTATATCGAATATTCTAAATTTTCTAGAATATATATACAATATGATTTATTTTTGTCAGTATGTTTTTGTTCCCAGGTGAATTATGGAGTTAGTATTCGGCTTAAAGCCCCAACAAAAGTTTACCTTTGATTCATGCATTCTATGTCAAAAAACAAGCAAAACTAATAAGACGTTGTTCCTGTAGAGAAAACAACAGTTTTAGCACTTATTAAAGAAGCTACAGAAAAAAGAAAAAAAACTGAGGTGTGATGATTATCCTAAGACTAATGACAGGCTAATAATGCTATTTGCTAAAGGTGCTCAACTTCACCCTAAACCGATCTGGCATAGATAGTTATTAAAGTATCCATACACAAAAACATGAATGCTAAACTTGAACCCGAGTAGTCCATTCAGCGACATGAAGTTGATATATGACTGGATCATGCAGGACTTTCGAGATATCCCTCACTGCTAAATTCATCTAATCTAATGAAGTGTACAATATGATTATTTTGTTAACTTACTGACAACAGACAGAATATTAGTATCATTTGTACCATATATATGAGTTCAAGAAATTACGTGAATGCAAAATATATTCAAGACGTGCCCCTCCATATAGTAGATGTAAATGACCAAATTTCAGCAAAATGATGCTACCATACAAATTCTCCAAGTTCTTCAGAGATGCACAAAAGGCAGAGATTTAAACTGAATCTGCTGACTTAGCTATAGTAGAGCTTTCAAAAGAAATTTAGCAAGCTGCTCAAAATTGATATGCAATAGAGCTTTCTTCATTACTGGAGCGATGAAGGACTTTGATGGCGAGATAAGCATCCACATCCTGGCATCGTTTCTTAGCCGGACTTCAACTTTCAAAGATACTTTACTGGAGTTTATTAGAGATTTTAGTTTGTTTGTGATTATGCACCATGCTGAACCATCTAAAAGACAAAGTCTGTTTGTTCCTGTGATCTTTTTACACATACCTCTTAGAGACATACCAGAGTCATCTAGTGAGTTTGATTGCACACATATTCAAACCAGATGATAATGATTTTCAGTCCGCAGTCCGCGCTTAAAAACTGATTAGACAACAAATGAAAGAGACAAAGTCGAATATTTCATAACTGCAGAGATGAAGCAAATATTGGCAAAATGTTATTGAGACTAAAACTTATGACAGAAGTAAATGCCCAGGATTCTTCTACAATTACCCTTAACTTATAAAATTGTAGAGTGTGTATAATGTTTGCATATTGAAATATAGTATCCAAAGCAGTGTATTCAAAAAGAAAATAAATCTTTCTGGTTATCATTTTTTATTTATTATATATGTTATAATTTTCATAATTGTTGTTTAAAGATTCCTTGTAATTTACATTTGTACGAATGCATCTCCATTATATCAGGAAATGCATTTGACGAGAGCCAATAGCTGATGTCTGAAACAGTTGTTGGGGATGGTTGATTAAATAAAGCAGAAAAATTATAAATTACACCTCTTCCTTCAAAATTTCTCCTTAGAGACTTACAATGATACAAAAGCCAGAAAGGTGTTGCCTTAGAATAACTAATGTCAAAAGTGCTTCAGTATCCAATTAAAGTTGCCTAAGAGAAATGCTTATCCTCGACAACACAAAAAAACATCATTTATACATATATATAAATAAATATATATATATATATATATATATATATATATATATATATATATATATATATTTTTTTTTTTTTTTGGGGGGGGTGGGGGCCTCAAGCCATGTCGTCCTGATGGAAGTTCCTTAAAGTAGCTTCCTAAGGGATATATGTACTACAGTGATATTCCTAGAGAATTTTACCTTTAGGTATCCAGAATTCTAACTCCTGGTGCGAATATCCTTAGAATTTCTCCTAAGGATATCGCAATATCAGCGGACACATTCTTGACACGCCTCCATAGCAATCTGCACCCCAAACAGCGTTTTCGCTTCGAGGAGGATGTGGCAAAATAAAAGGGAGCAGTCCAAAGGCTATCCCTGCTCTCGTAATACTATTGGGAATACAAAAGCACCATTCCCACGATGGCGGACATTCCTTTTTTTGTAGCGATCTCGCTCGGTGGTATTCCCTGGTGATCTAACTTTTCGATCGTTTTACAGGATTATTATTATACTTTCTCCATCTTTTTCCGCCTCTGGAAAGTTGAGTATCGGGTCTTTACTATGAGTATATTTTATCTTCTTTTTCACAATGAAATTAGAGTATTTTATTGTGCTTAAGAGCTAGGCTAGTAACTGGAGGCGCCATTGCGCCGTCGTTCGTTTTTAATAGCTTTATTTAATCATTTTAATTGTTTAGCTATTTTTGCAATTATTCTTGTAAAGTTTTGATAAGGTGCATAATTTTTCCCCCTTTCTCTGTCAATCATATAGTTAGAGTTTCGGCGATTTAGGTAACCTAGATCTCGTATAGCATAGGTAACCTAACCTAGACGTTTCACTATACGTTCAGACTTTCCCCGGTTACCCTCGTGTATTGTTTTCATTCAGTGGAGACTGATACCTCCTAGAATGTTATGAAACATTACACGTCTCCTCGGAGATTTAAGGGTAATCTCTTTCCCTCTGAGTGTAGCCTCAGGCTACAGCCCTAATAGCTGTGCCTTGAATTTTATTCAGACATGGCTAACGTAGGGTTTGTCCTGCCTCTTCCCTTAACCGTTGGTTGTGGTATACCAGCAGGTTTTGGGATTTAGTCAGAATCTCAGAGTATTTAGTCTTATGTCGGCGACCTGCCGGCAGGGCAAATGGGTTGTAGGATACCATCATTCCCCTGCCGGCTAGGTGGCCGGCAATGGAGGTTAGCCCTCATTAGCCGCACTCGAAGTTATGGTAGGATACCATCTTCTCCTTGTGACTAAAAGTCTAGTCCTGTGCCACAGTACTCTAGGCTGAAAAGTAATTTTCTTTAGCCTAGGATACGTGGCACTGGAACTCTTTTTTCTTTGTTGAGAGGAGGCGGCATTGCCGCCATCCCCTTAACTGTGTCGGCAATCTCTGGGATGGAGAACTGAGTCTCTCCTGTTCCTTGGGATTTTGCCGATACCGGAACAGAGTTTCTTTTAACAGGTGGTAGGACTGACCATTTTTGCTCGCTCCTTTCACACTCATTACAGGACCATGTTCCCTACCCCTCTGTCCATTTTTGAATGACTGAGCCATTGCCTTTCTTTAGGCCGGCATCTTGCAACCTTACCTTTGCCGGTAGGTTGTCGGAGCCAGCCAGACTCCCTCTCAAGCCATGACTTTGGCTGACGGTAGACTATACTGCCGCTAACCATATCATCTGTTGGCAACTGCTGGCCAAGCCGGCAGCATCTTGGCTGCCGGTAGCTGAAGACTGCCGGCGACCATAATGGCCGTGAGTGGGAAGTCCCTTCTATTCCCAAGGATCTTCAGTTCTCCCTTGGACTGCTGCTGCAGATCCTGTTGCCGGGGTACTGCCGGCCAGGCCGGCACAGATAGAGCTGACTCAGTTGGGCGTACGCTGACTCTACTGGTACTGCTGGACTTAGCAGCCGGCAGTGTATCAGCGGTACCTTATCGGCAATATTACTCTAGCTGCATGGAAGCCTGAATGGTACATTCTCCCCTTCTATTAGAACCTTCTTTCTGGAGAAAGGCAGTCAAATTAGACTTTTACATCCTTAATTACTGTATACATTCACAGTCAGGAGTAGCCTTTTTTCCATGTTATCTCTCTCTCTCTCCTCTCTCTCTCTCTCTCTCTCTCTCTCTCTCTCTCTCTCTCTCTCTAGCTAGCAAGCCTGGCAGGTCGCAAGACCTAGCTATGCCGGCTACATGCGGCTGAACTACTGTATATATTATACAGGTAGCCAGTATATCTGCAGTATAGAATATACTGCAGAGAGAAAACTACTATATAGTTTATACTAGTAGTTATTTCCAATATAATTTTGATATCCAACACAGGCATTTGCTGAGCCCAATCTTATATTGAATGAATATGATTTCTACAATATCCTGATTAGAAATCAGTATTAGGATTATCCTACAATGTTAAACACTTCAAGGCTAGAGTAATACACTCCTAACCTTTAAAGGGTAGAGCCTTTTTCCTTGAGTCTCCTTGATCAGGTAACTCTATATTTTAATATAGTAGGAAAACTACAGCAAATAGGCTGAGTGGGATATACAAATATATGTCTTTATTTTCCTAGTCCAGATGGTTTCCTGCTAGATGGACCATGCTCTCATATGCTACTATGAAGGCAGCATAATGACTAGACTACAATACATGATGTACAGTAGCCAGTAAATTGCAATATAGACTTACTGCAATTAGAAAACTACAGTACCATTATATAGAAGTATTTTCTGACATACCTTGGGTACCCTTGTACGAGCATTCCGCTGGTACCACTCATATATTGAATGAATAATTTTCTTCAATATTCAGATCGAGAATCAGTCATCCTGACACCACAGTATTAACATTATTTTGGGACA
>NC_090741.1:87173392-87175892 GCF_036898095.1 Palaemon carinicauda | reverse complement strand
CTTTATTTTGAAAACAACAATTGGGTCACTAATTTGAGGAGAGAACTTTGCTCATTCCATATGAGCCATTTTAAAGAAAGAGTTAGAACAGATGTTTTTAGATAGGTTCATTGTGATAATTGAAAGTTGAAAGTAATAGTAAACAAAATACGACAAAGTTTGCTGAAAGTGTAAATTAAGCTATTCAGTTAGTGGTAGCGAATGACGTTCAAGAGAGAGAGAGAAAAAACTTGCTATGTTTTACAAAAAGTTTTCATGGAGGGAGATTCTTCCCACAAACAGTAACTGTCCCCTCCTCCTCATCCTCCTCCTCCACGTCAGTCTCCCTTACACCAGCAACTCTTCAAAGTTAAAGTACGAGTAAATTTGTCAATTTTTCTATTTTTATTTCTCGATTGGTATTCAGCTTTGATGTTATCGGTTACAAATCGTTCGATAATTTCAATTATAAACTTTTAAAAATGAATGTATAAATGTTTTTATGAACGTGTAATGAATCGTGTAAATTCCCCGCATTTCTTATGAAAAAAAAATATTTTTTTATAACGCGAATTTTAGGTTACGAGCTCACTCTCAGAACTAGTTAAACTCGTAAACCAAGGTACTAATGTAGTTGAATGCATATCTTTTTTTTTAGTCAGCAAAACAAGAACCAAGCCTTTTTGTATCACACCTGAATTTTAAATTTATATTTGATACAGACAACAAGTCATTATTATTATTATTATTATTATTGTTGTTGTGGTTGTTGTTGTTGTTTTCCTTAAAGAAAATAACATTAAATTCGTCTCATCTCTATTTAGTTCTATGTTTAGTTATTTATTTCAATTATAAAGCTATGGAATTCTTTTGAGTTTCTGTCTTTTATATTTCGCTGTTATGTCTTCCTCCAAAACTTTTGTTGGACAGGAAAAAAGCGCATACACACACACACACACACACATATATATATATATATATATATAAAGTATGTGTATATATATATATATATATATATAAAGTATGTGTATATATATATATATATATATATAAAGTATGTGTATATATATATATATATATATATCATCTTGCTAATTTATTTGAGACATGATATGCGGTGACATCAGCATTAGACACTAACTAACCCTATTCAATCTTCCTGAGGATACTTGCAATATTATACTCCACAGTAATTTCACTGGAAATTTACGACCATTTTTCTTTGTTTGTTTATCATTTCACACAAGATACGAGATTTCATTGTGTTTACTGAAGGATATAAGACTTATTAAGTTCAAACTTGAGAACAAACCTTGCAAATTATTAAACTAAAGCCGACTACTCTCTTCAAACTGGGATGGTGTCACGACTTGATTTAGAATTGTCTCTTTTTGCCTTCTTAGAAAAGCTAAATTCAGTTTCCTGAAATGTGAAATCATTATTGGAGATATTTCTAAGTTCATCGTCATCAATCAATTGTCAAGAATATCACAACAAGGTTATTCAATTTATCTATCCTCCAAACTTTGATTGAATTCAAAAGTAGGGAATTTTTTCTAAAATAATTGTTTCTTCCCAGTCGTTTGGCAAATATACGGCTTTGCCTTTTCAAAATTCCTCTTTTAGAAACGTTTCCCGATCTTATGTTTTTGCCATTTCCAGAACAGGCGAAGGAATATCTGCCTGGAATCTCTTAACACAAAGCGAGTGTTTCAGATTGCACCATTGCCATCGACTGTGCACATCTTTATTGCCTCTTCATAGATTTCACCCAGGTCGAAAGAGAAGAGGGAAAGAAGAGGGAAAGAAGAGAGGCCTTACGTTCAAATGGACACATTCGTTTATCGGTTATGTGTAAGTGCTAGTGGCATTAGCAGCCGCATGACCGTATTTAGTCAGGTCCCAAAAAGTTCAAGGATAATTACTACTGAAAGGATAAAAAGTCCCAATCAACCCCAAAGAAAGCAATAGACATACCTCTGGAGAGCTCTAAGATCATATATTCTATGGAAAAGTTAGTCTTCAGAAGATATTTTCGAAACTACACGGTTTGCATCTTCTAAATAAGAATTTATCATCATCTTTCTAGTTATAAAGTGGACATGCTATTTTTGTCCATCACATTTTTATTATATTTTGATCCCCAATCTCTGTGAGGATTTCTATAGTAAAAGGTTAATTCATATATATTCTAAAGAGGGATTGAATCTTTCGAACAATCGAAAGCGAGACAACAAATATTGGAAAAAATGTAGAGTAAAAAGATTTTTTTAGTATTTTTTCTTTTCAAATTAACATCAATTTAATTCTCTGGACGTTGGTTAAAACATCCCACTATGAATAAAGTTATAAAATGAAACAAAACGAGGAGAAAGTCGAAATGAACGAAGCAGCTACTCCTGGTGTGTCTAATTAGAGAAACAAATTCGGGTCCATCTGTTTGTTTCCTCAAATAAGGAAACTCTCCAATTTGCTCACTGTCTCGAAACACTAATTCATTTAAAGGAACATCATAGAAAAC
>NC_090741.1:87150892-87165892 GCF_036898095.1 Palaemon carinicauda | reverse complement strand
AAAAAGCTTTATAGAATCAGCATAACACACATACATGTACGCAAATATCCGGGACGCAATTTTCCGGGAACGCAATTGTCCGGGGACGCAAACGTCCAGGACGCAAATGTCATAGAACCGATTCATCGTCATCGTGTCGAGCCAAAAACAAACTTAAAAACACAATTCCTCGAAATATTTTATTTCTGTTAGACTCTGAAAGAATGTTTAAATTGCAAATGGATCTAAAAACAAAATCCTTGAGAGAAGGCAAACCACTTGCATTGCAAAACAAAGGACCATCAATAACTTTACTTTACTTTTCTTTCTTTGTATTTAATGGTGGAAGTAGAGGGCGTTACCAGAGTAAATACATGGAAATGAAAATAGCTAATTTACCATTATTTTATAGATATAGTTCTTGCAATTTATAGTTTTTAGTTTTCAAACTTGCTAATAAATTCTTATGGAATATGAAATTAGAAAATAATATAATCATTTATTAATTTTCTACAAAGAAGTGAATATCAAATAAATTTATTGACAAAATTTGCCAAATAAAACAAAAAAATGTAGAGTCTAAAAATTTATGTTATATGGTTGACTGGTATTATCGATATCTGAATATGGAACGATTATTTGATGTATAAACTCTCCTTTTTAATTTGAATAGCCTAATATACAACTATAAAATGGATCGTGGTTATATAGGTATTCATATGTACAACGTCAAAATGGGATCATTTAGTTCCTAATGCAAAGCTTTGGATTTCCCTTCCTGCTCCCATGTTTCCACACTAAACCGTCTTTCATCGTTTTTAATATTACTGTAAAGCTTCCTTTAGGATTAAACAAGATACGTTTTGATTCATTTAATAAAGTTAAAGTTAGAAGATCAACTTACTAGATTTTCTCCTTGAAATAAAAATAGTATGAATAGGCCTAACAGAAAGCAAATACTTTCAAACGAATTAGAGAGGTTTTGATCTATTTCATTTTGAAAACAAGAATTGGGTCACTGATTTGAAGAGAGAACTTTATTCATTCCATTTGAAAAATTAGTAGGCCATCGATTTGACGGGTTGGCTTTAATGTTTCATCTTAATTGAAGTTTTGTTTTTATCATTTATTTTAGAAAATAGGAACTGGATGATTGTTTTGGCGTTAAATCATTGATTCAACTCAAAGTAGGACAGAATGCACAGGTTCATGTTCAATGCAGTGTCCAATCCCTCTGATGGTGAAACACTGTCTGTTATTAAAAGACTCCAAAAGAGTATTTTTCATATGAACTCTCTTACTGTTTTACTCTGATATTCATTTATCTACGATGGTGGAAAATTTGAAATATCATCCTCATATTATTTACGCAATCAGAAAACACAATGTTTCCTGTTAATTAATAAATCGGAAGGAATTTTATTATATATATATATATATATATATATATATGTGTGTGTGTGTGTGTGTGTGTGTGTGTATGTTTGTGTGTGTTTGTCTGTGTATAAATATTGTCATTCTTCATTCTCATTACTTCTCTCAAAACTTCTTTTCAAAACGTATACGCGAGTCAATCTGTTTATAATATAAAATATAATCACCGTAGATGAATAGTGAGAGGTACAATTGTGAAGATAAGATAATTACAAAGTTTATTCAAAGAAATATATTATGATGTATGTAAATTATCAAGAATTTTAGAAAAAAATTAAATCTATAATTCTTAATAAAAAAATAAAAAATTGTAACCTCATATCCAGTTACTGAACAGTGTCCTAGTTATTGAATTCGGCTGTTGATCCAATGAGTGATATAACGAACGAAACAGAATTTAAGAAAATATATAATATTCTATCAAGTATTTCCAGGAAAACGTTTCTATACGCAAACCACGCATCATTTATATTCCAAAAATCTTTGTGCGCACACAGCAAGATTTTTTTATAGAACGGCATCCGTTTACGCCAAACACCTCAATGTCGATTACCGCGAACAGACGGACATAGGTAAATCTAACAATGCCCATCATATGATTTACTTATTTTACTTTAAGGATGCTTTTCTGGTCATATAGAGCAGGGGAGCATTATTCGCTACAAGACCGCCCAATCATTTTAACATGTTCGTTCGAAAGCACCTGCAAGTACCCATTTGTAAGGGGATGTGGGTTAGATAGTTTTGCAAAAATCTCAAAGGTGTCCAACTTTAAACTAAAAAACTTGCAACTTTTCCGTCCACGTTTTGTAAATGGGAAAAGCATACACTGCAAACGAGACAGTTTTTTCGACATAATTAATTTAATGACATTTCGGGAAACAATTTTCAGACTCTATATATTGCTTCAGTAATTCCATTTAATGTTAAGCGTTTGAGTATGTCACGTGTTTTACATACCTGAGACAATTTTTCAATAGATTGCATCCAATCATTGAACTATGGTTTCCTTAGAGATTCTGACATTTTGAAAAGGAAATGAAATATCCTTTATCGTTGGATTTAAAATTCCTGCTATTTAGTCATAAAGAGCTTTGTTCTTCAAACGAATAGAATATAAAAATAAGTGAATAAGACTAATACTGATTATACTTACAACAATAATAAATAACAATAATAAATAAAAATAAAAATAATAAAAAAGATAACAACAACAACAACAATAATAATAATAATAATAATAATAATAATAATAATAATAATAATAATAATAATAATAATAATAATAATAATAATAATGGCTGTTGTAACGGTGGGATTAGTCCAGAGAATGTCAACCTTTCTCTTCCTGCTAAATTTAAATTTAAAATGTAGCTAAAATTTGTCAGAATATTCACTCTATTTGGAAATGGATATTCGACCATAATATTACAGCGTTTAACATCCAAGAGGCGATGCGACAAAATTTAATTGGAAACCAGTTTATTACAAGAATTGATACTGGCTTTTTTATCCTTTGGTATTAATGAACTGATATTGCGTCCATGTTAAAGACGAGAGTAGAAGACGCAAATCATAGACTATATGTTTGGTAATGAAGACCAGAAACTGAAAAGTCAAAAAATTAAAAACTCAGGTACACTTTTCTGTATTATTTCTCTTACTCTTATTTTTTTTACACTTTTTATAGTTTATTAAGAAATATTTATGAGAAAATTGTTAATGGTCTTAAAACATTTTATTCTAATTGTTAATTACTTCTCTTATTTGCTTAATCATTTCCTCACTGCACTATTTCCCCGGTGGAGCCCCTGGCCTTATAGCATCCTGCTTTTTCAGCTTAAGTTTTACCTTAGCAAGTAATAATAATAATAATAATAATAATAATAATAATAATAATAATAATAATAATAATAATAATAATAATAATAATAATAATAATAAAAAGACGGGAGCATTGTTATAAAAGTACATTTGATTACTGGTAAACAAATGGAATTTATTGAATCTTTTTTATACTCCTAAGAATATTTTTATTTTTCAGATAGGTCGAAGCTAGTTTGGTGAGATTAAATCATTAGGTTGACAAATTAGTTTATCAGAATTTCTATAATCTGGTATATTGCCTAAGTTGGTGTCAGAAGGGTGTTTTGTTTAAGGTGGAATGATGGTTCATATTGCTTATTTTATATTGGTTACCCAATTCATTATGTTAATAATTCTAATTTCTAAGCCCTATTTCAATCATCTCTGTAGCTATTGCCATTGTATGTCTACTGTATCTCTCGTATATAATGAAGAACAAGTTTCTGACTACCGGTATACATATATATATATATATTATATATATATATATATATAATTATTAAAGTATATAATTGTGAGTGTGGATGTTATGTGTGCTTTATTAAACCCCATTCCTCATCCACACTCCCTGCTCATAACAGAGTGAAGTGTAGCGTAATGTTTGGAATATTAGCTGGACAGGGGAGCAATGGGATTGGGAAATTACCCAGTCATGTTGTCAATATTAATGCATAAATTATCACTTGTGTTCTCTGTGTCCTTTCTTGTTGATATTGATAATGGAAATGATTAAATTCAATTACACATTTAAACAATATTTAAATTTTGCATTTCATTAATTTGAATAATTTCCTATTTCATCTTTTAGTGATTTTTTTTCATAAAAAATCCTAAGATCCTCATAATACCAAAATGCCACTTGGGCAGGGATTCTGATTACTTCTTTTCACACAAAACTTTAAGAGGAATTGCCTATATCTTTGATAACGTCTTTGCAGTTTTATAAATGACTTTTGTACTTCTGGTATTGCTCAAAAGGCTAAAAAAGAAAATTTCCTTTAAACACGAACACAGGAGTAATTATTGTAAATGTTAAACCTGCTTGTTCGTTAATACAAACTATATATATATATATATATATATATAAATATATATATATATATATATATGTGTGTGTGTGTGTGTGTGTATATATATATATATATATATACACATATATATATATATATATATGTGTGTGTGTGTGTGTGTATATATATATATATATATATTCGTGTGTCTCTGTCTTTTCCGAAAAAAATCAGTAAAAGAAAAATCATTCTCTTTCTTGACATATAATAAGCAAGAGCATTCCTAAGGGGAAATATATATCAATCAAAACAGTTCGTGAACATAAACACATTCATAAAATATATAAAAATCACTCAGAAAATACATGAAATATGCACTTTAAATATCTTTGTTTATTTAACCATAGACTTCAGGAACTCACAAACATTTTAGTTTTTTTTTATCAATACTTTTTATACAAACAAAATATTTATGTTCCGTTATTTTTCTTATGGCTTCTCCCATTCAGGGGTCACCACAGCGGATCATCTGTCTCCATCTACTTCTATCCTCTCAATCGTCCTCTCTACTTATAACCAGTGCATTCTTTCTGTTTCTATAGAATAGATCGTGCTCTCTACGTTTTTCCATTGAATCCTCTTTAAAACTTCTATCAATTGAACCCTCCGTTCTACTTCTATCCACTGAATCCTCCTCCCTACTTCTATCCACTAAATTTTCCTTTCTGTTTCTATCTAATGAATCCTGCTCTTTACTTCTATCTACTGAATCATCCTCTCTAATTTTATCCATTTATTTTCTTTACTGTTTCTATCGAATGGATCCTGCTCTCTATTTCCATCCATTGAATTTTCCTCTCTACTTCTATCCACTGAATACTCCTCTCTACTTCTATCCACTAAATCCTCCTCTCTATTTCTATCCACTGAATACTCCCATCTACCTCCCTCCACTGAATCCATATCCCTATTCTATCTAGCGAATTCTCCTGTGCCACCAACTGGCCTCTTATGCCTCGTACGCCTTTCTCTCCTCCTTTTACCTGGCGGCTTCAGGCTTAGTAGTCACTTCCCGACATACTCATCATCTACAGTATTCTCTTCACTTGGCCTAACCACATTTCTCTTGCTTCCCTTGCCCTGTTTTCAAATGAAGAGGACAGCAAGAAGATTTCGGATCATCTTACATATCTATTCTACACCAACGTTTCGGGAATCTATTCCCATCATCAGGGGTACATAAAACAGGAAATTATGTTTACATTAGAAATTAATTATACATGTTTGCTTAAAATTGCTTTGGTATAAAAAAATATTAAAAAAATGGTTAAAAGAATCAAAATACAGAAACCTAGACGGTATATAAAAACATGTGGCTAACAGAGGTCCTTTACAATTATGATGATAAAAACACTTTTGATCAAAATGGAATAATAAAATATACATATATGTAAATGAATGGTCGAACTTACTGTCAAGAGATGTGGCTGAAAACTATTTTCTCAAATATTCCTATAGTTTTCAGCCACATCTCTTGACAGTGAGTTCGACCATTCATTTACATATATGTATATTTTTTATTCCATATTGATCACAAGTATTTTTATCATCATAATTGTAAAGGACCTCTGTTAGCCACATGTTTTTATATACCGGCTAGGTTTCTGTATTTTGATTCTTTTAACCATTTTTAAAATATTTTTTTAATGATTTTCTACTTCCAGAAATAGCTCCAATTTCAACCACATTTTCTATAATAGCTCAAAGGCGTCTGAAACTGTTTTAATAGCGTTCTGAAAATGTCTTTCAAATTTGCCGGAATCACTGTCGCTTGGGTTACAAGACCAGAAAGTTACGCTATTCACGATTCTTCTTAATACTAAAGTTCAAGTATCAACGCAAGTTAGAAGGGATCCTGTCTCTTAAGATTTTAGTATTAGTAGCTAAAAAACACATGTAAAATTAATTTACCCAATTTATTATTGTTCTGTTAACTGGTGTAAGGGACCCGTCAAAAAAAATGACGTCTAAATATTTAGATAGATATGCACACACACAGATTCAACCCTTCCTAACCTCCTCCACTTTCCCTACTACAACCTGCTGGTTCGGGAATTTGTGGAAGATTGTTGCTTCCTTACGGGGCACCCTCTCACAATAGGGTATGAATATCCACTATCCCACTGCCGCTCAGAAAGACCGGAGAAATGTATATAAATAAATGAATATCTATCTATCTATCTATCTATATATGCACACACACACACACACACACACACATATATATATATGTATATATATATATATATATATATATATTTACAGTATATATATATATATATATATATAAAAATATTTACAGTATATATATATATATATATATATAAATATTTACAGTATATATATATATATATATAAATATTTACAGTATATATATATATATATATATATATATGTATATATATATATATATATATATACAGAGAGAGAGAGAGAGAGAGAGAGAGAGAGAGAGAGAGAGAACAAATAGACCAGTTTTTATCCTTTGGGGAAAGAAGGGCAGTTGCGATATCTATATGTTCTTTCAGTGAATTTTATAATAAGAGTTTTCATTTTGTTGTTTAATCTTTGCTCAGATTCATTCCTTATGTTGCATGAGCAATAATTTGATTATATATCATCAATAGTAATTTGATGACAATAATGAATTCCCAATAAAATCAGAATAGAACTAGTTTACATACGAAGTGAGAACATTAATCTGTTAAGTTTTGATGTTTTAAAAGTTAAGAAAGCCAATCGGGATAATCAATCATCAGAAATGCTCAACTTGCAGTTCTTTGTGTTTATAACTTAGATGGTTTTTATATTTAAATATGATCAGACTCCGGTAATAACAGTGTTACACAAGAAATCGAATAATTGAATAATATGGATGACAAACAAAAATATTACTTCAATATAAATTTAGAGAGGATATCCATTTTATAAAAATTTACTACTTAGAGTGAATAAAAACGTATCAAGCAGGTTTCACTGAACATAATTATAACATAATCACTTAATCTACAACTCTATGATGAATTTTAAGAAAATTTAAAAACTATCGCTTTCAATTAAAGAAATACAAAAGACGCTGATTTGCTGCAACAGGCCGAGGAGGGTCCATATTATTCATTTTGTTTTGATCAACAGATTATAACAAGTCAATTTCATTAACAATAAGTGACGAAAAAGTTTAGGCTTAGTAATTAGACTAAATGACAAAACAATGATTGTACAGAGTTCTTTCAGCTCGTTTCTTTAAAGTGATTCTAGACAGTTACATTAACACTTGAAAATTTTGAACACATTGAAGTTATATCGAGATCAGACATGTAAAAGAAAACAGAGGTATTAGTAACCAAAAAATTCCAACTTTACATACGCATTCCTGAACACGTTCTGGGTATTAAGTTGATTACCTAAAAGTGTGTTTCCCAAATGCAAAACTGGATTTGGGTACGTATTTTACGGCTGTGTCACGTGATACATCACAAAATCTCGTCCCAAAAATGCTCTCGTAAAAAAAGAACTTTCCGTTCACATAATATCAAAGGAGGTTACTCGAATTATTCATATTCCCTTGATAAAAATACCTTAAAAAAGAAATTCCCTTTTACTAAGATAAAACGTAATTTTTGAATCGAGACTTTTCTTAAATGACGTCTCTTCCTTATAACTTCTATTCGTTTTAAAACCGTCTAGATGTCTTACAGTGCATTAGACTTTTCCCGCACCAGAGTAAAAGTACATCGCAGTACATCTGTAAGCGTTGGAGTACATTCACGAGAATCACATTTCATTTACGTAATTGATATTTATATGACTGAATTATATAATAGTTTAATGATAATAATAATGAATATAAATACTACTACTACTCATAACACCGGAATTAGTTCTAACACTACATACCATTAGCAAAAGTCATACAAGGAGCTCTCTAATTTGCAAATCAAGGGGTTTTACATTACTTCCCAACACACCAGTGATACGTTGCAGTTTTCATTTCTATTGCCATAGGTCACAAATGTTCGAATCTAAGTTGGAATTGGGTGGTATACAAAGAACGGTATTTGCTAAGGTTACTATCTATTTATTTGAAATATTTACATAACAAATTCCTATACAACTTCTCTGTCTTCATTCTTAATACCATCTTCTCTCACTAGAGAGATTTGTAGTTTCATCCAAAATTGTGCAAACAATACTTTTATGTTCAGCTTCTTATTGTGTGTTCATTTCAATGATAATACAATTTCGTTATCGTTCTTATTTTGATGCTCTTGGGAAAAACATTAATTTGTAGAGGCGAACAACGGAGAAGAGGGGAGCATATAAACGATGTTTTCCATTCAACAAATGTGACATTCGGGATGGCGTGCATCTCTCTCTCCCTCTCTCTGTCTCTCCTGATATAGCCTACCACTAGTGAATAATTCTGTCAGTATCCTTTATACCGATGGTTCCTTAAATAATATCAAATATACAAGCGTTGACATGCATATCAAAAAACATTTTTCCGTCCCCTATCCGTAAACTCTTCCCTTATGAGTTGCTGCTCCGCATGTAGTCCGAGGTTTTGATGGGCAAATTGAACTGCCAGCTATCCATCACCATCCAAGCCACCAATCTACTAAATTCTCTTGTCATCAGTAGAACCATGCCTATATCCTACAGCTGACATCGACAATTTCCCATCGCCGAACCTCAAATCCAACATATTCTATTAGAGCGAAGCCATGAAAGACTGGAGAGATATTATCTGCATGATGGTTAAATTTTTCGTGAAAAAATTCTTAAATTACTATTTGTAAAAATGAATACAAGGTAGTGTAGTTGTATTCTAATTTCAAATGTCCGCAGTTATCATTCACTGAATTATTTTTCCATCCTCATGCAAAACTTTATGGAGTTTAGTATTAATAGCCTCTTTCAGATAGAATTTCATTATATAAATTTGTTGAATATCCAACGATAAGCAATTTCTAAACTGAGAGAGAGAGAGAGAGAGAGAGAGAGAGAGAGAGAGAGCTTCATTATGCGTCAAACTTTCGTTTTGCATTAGCATGTATGTGTGCATCTTGGATAAGTCTATTACATGTACTGATCATCAGTACACACGTCTATTCACACACACACACACACACACACACACACACAGCACAGAGGAGGTGGAAACTAACAAAAGACTCTCGTAAAAGCAAAACGTTACACTATGTAAGAAACGCTATTTCATAAATTTCATATCTAAACAACGTTTATTACCTGCAGCAAACCTATTAACGGCTTCATTGCCAAGTATATACGAGCGCCAGAAAGTCTAGTTTTTAGAGTAAGATGCCAGGATGGAATGTAATGAAAACTACGACTCTGCAGTCTTGGAATAATCAGCTTGCGCGAGATTTGTTTGATACATATGAGGAGGAATTGGTTTTCGTTTGTCTTTTGTTTCTTCTGTTTGTTCACAGGCTTGATAGGATTTTTTGGGGGGGAGTTGGGGGGGGGGGTGTTTCGAACTTAATCAAAATTTGAATATAGTGGCTGGTAAACAGATGATAAAAGTAATGGGAGAGGCAAGAATGTAACCAAAAAACATGCCCTTCTTTCTTTCTCTCCCTTAAAGAAAATAAAAAGAAAAAAAAAATCATGGCAATTATGACCAGAGCAACGTAGTGTTCAGAAAACGAAGTTTGTCTAGCCACTAATATCACTATCATCAAAAGCCTCCTTGGTGGGAGTATTAAGTTGACGAAAAAGACTTAATTTTAGCTCTTCCTAATTCTCTCAAAGACTGTTATAACATTCCTAGCAGTGACAACTTCATCGGGTCATTAGGGTTGTCTTCTCAGCCATTGCGAAAGATGTTTAATAGTTAACCAAGATCAGTCGTAAAATAACCAATACTGCCTTTTACCTCATTACCGTGGTTTCTATTATAATGGGCTGGAGTTTACATACTCGAATACTTGATCTATCTTTTTATCTATTCATTTACTTCTTACTGTCCTCTTGTACCTCACGCAATATCACACAAAGAAAAGAGCTGGAATCGACAGGTATAAGCACAGAAGAATTGTCATTGATTTTCATATTTCTTCGTGGCCAAGTGCTTAAGTATGTGTGTATACAAGTTTGCCGGACCAGGGTTCGAATCCCAGCCGGTCATAAGCTCTTTTCTCTGTGTGATTTCGCCTCGGGCTCTGATCCCGAGGTCGTTAAGACAATCCAGACATTAATGCATCAAAAATATATGGCTTATTTGAATATGAAAAACACGTTTGATGTATAAAATTCATCATTAATCCAATGCCAAGTAACAAACTACTAATTAGCTACGATGGTGGAGATAGGTTGTTTTCAATTCTAAGTAAAAAAACCTAAATTCGACAGTTATAAGTACAGAAGAATTGTCAATGACTTTTATCTTTCTTTGTGGCCATGTGGTTAAGTCACTGTCTATACAATGTTACCGGAACAGGGTTCGACTCCCGGCCGGTCATAAGCTCTTGTTTCTGTGTGATTTTGCCTGGGGCTCTGATCCCGAAGTCATTAAGAGAATCCAGACATTAATATATCAAAAATATATGGCTTATATGGATATGAAAAACACGTCTAAATGTGCAAAATTTATCATATATATATATATATATATATATATATATATATATATTCCTTTTGGTGGGGATAACTTAACGTAGTGGAAAGGTTTTTGTATAGCCATGATCAGCAAAGCTGTACTAGTCATGAAAACCCATACTAGGTTGGTTTGTTGTGACTAAATTCCACCACCCCCATCATCAATCCGAAATGCCTAGCATGGTGACAAAAAATGGCCAAACTCCAAACATGAATAAATATATGTCTGAAGCCTTTGTCCTACAGTGGACCAGAAACGACTGTATCTATTATCGTTGTATATCTACTCTATTTCTCATATATAATAAAGAAAAAGTTTCTGACTACCGATATATATATATATATATATATGTGTGTGTGTGTGTGTGTGTATATACACACACACACACACACATATATATATATATATATATATACATACTATATGTATATATATATATATATATATATGTATATATAAATTATTAAAATACATAAATTTGAGTGTGCATGTTATTTGTGATTTACTAAACCCCATTCCTCATCCACACTCCCTGCTCATAACAGAGTGAAGTGTAGCGGAATGATTTGGAATATTTGCTTTTTCTATCGAATAAATCCTGTTCCTTAATTCTATCTACAGAATCCTCCTCTCTACTTCTATCCACTGATTCGCTTTACTGTTTCTATCGAATGGATCCTGCTCTTTAATTCTATCCATTGAATTTTGCTTTCTATTTCTATCCACTGAATACTCCCCTCTACTTCTATCCACTAAATCCTCCTCTGTATTTCTATCCACTGAATACTCCTCTCTACCTCTCTCCACTGAATCCACCTCCCTATATAGGCCTCATAGGCCTCCCTCTACTCCTTCTAACTACTGGCTCCATGCTTAGCATTTTCCTCCAGACATACTCATCCTCTATTCTCTGCACATGTCCCAACCACCATTGACTTACTTCCCTTGAATTGTTTTCCAATGTAACTGACATATACAACTTATTTTTGTTCCGCTAACTATCATTAATATTCATATATTCTCGCACTTCCATGTTCCCAGACAAGACCAATTCCTGGCTTTCCGTCTCCAAATAATATTCCTAGCGTTCGCAACTGAAATAAAATCTAATCTGCGTCGAGATCAGGAAAAGGATGCATCGTTTTCAATTAGATATTCGCAAGAGTCCCTCTTTGCATATGAAGTGATCAGCCCTCTTTTGTTTCCATTCTTGATTTTACAACATGAGGAATTTATTGCAAAAGAAATGTAGACCATCGAAACCCACCTCTCTCTCTCTCTCTCTCTCTCTCTCTCTCTCTCTCTCTCTCTTTATATATATATATATATATATATACTGTATATATATTTATATATATATATATATATATATATATAAATATGATGGCATATGGGTGTAGCATACGATCAGTGCATTAGTTTATGTTTGGCAAACTAGCATATCGCTCCTAATGTACCACCCAACAGTCTACCCAGATGTAATTAGGTACATTCACCATAAGGAGACAATATGAAAGTTTTGATTAAATCAAATTTATGAATTATGATTGAAATTAAATGGTATATCTGAATGATATGGCATATCAACAATAACATAGGCAAAGCTTTCAGGAAAAGAGACCAAATTTTTAACATAAGTGAAAATTTTATCGTCAGTATAATATGGTAAGATCTGTTCGTGTGAAGTCATGAAACTACTACTACTACTACTACTATTACTGCTACTACTACTACTAGTAGTAGTAGTAGTAGTAGCAGCAGCAGCAGTAGTAGTAGTAGTAGTAGTAGTTCTGAGCCAGGTTACAAACTTCAACAAAATTAAAAGCAATGAACACTTTAGCTTCTCTTTTACCAAAATAGACAGAACCTCGAATGGTGTTAGATATTCCTTGGTCTGTAGAATCCAGTGTGATATGTGGTGGTTTTCAGGGTTGGAAAGTGGTCGTTAATCAAGAGTCTGCTCGCAACTACAACCACACTGGTATTGGCTGCATTGCCCCGTTAGTGCCTGAATTAATGCGAGGTTCGGGATTCCTCGAACACTTCTATGAACTATTGTGCAATTCCTGTTACCCTGGTTCATGTGTTCGAGATGCTGAGAGATATTTGTTTGAGAATATATCTTACTTTAGGTTAGAAAATTTGAAATGTTTAGGATATTTTTTCAAATAACACTTATATGGATATTGTTTAGATTTTTCTATGCCCGCTATTTTAATGATAGCTTCGGTGTTTTGATAGTTCATAATTGCTATTAAACACTGATCTTTTTTTCTTGCTTTTGGCTTTGTAACATTCGATTTGGGGTTTACTTAATGTCTTACCCCTCGAAAAAAATTAATAATTTCTATTATTACTACTACTACTACTAACGAATAATAATAATAATAATAATAATAATAATAATAATAATAATAATAATAATAATAATAATAATAATAATAATAATAATAATAATAATAATAATAATCACTGATGGTAGTTTTTCTCCAATTAGTGTGCCTTGTGTTATACAAAATAAAAAGTTCTCATAAAACGTATCATGCATATGACATATTCAATAATGTTTTCTTTATTTCCGATATGTATTGATATGAAATTATGAAAAAACGGGTTTTTTGTTGTAATTAATGATTAAATTCCCCTTTACAAAATATTTTATTTACTTAAACTAAAATAATACCGAAAGTTTCTATAAAATTGCTTATCGCCAACTTCATGAAATGGAGAAAGAAGAGTCAGGCAATCAATTAAATTTTAATGGTTAGCTTTTAAAAGGTTCATCATCGTTTTATTGTCTATCAAATCAATAATAATTTGAAGCATGAATTACGTCTTGATAAGGTAAGAATTTTGAGTTATGACTGCGTTCATTTTTGTAAAATCTATCTCATAGGATTTTGGAAATACCGTTTTATATATATATATATATATATGTATATGTATATATATATATATATATATATATTATCTTACCTTTACATGTAATGGAATGATGAAAATATATATTTCATTATTATTATTATTATTATTATTATTATTATTATTATTATTATTATTGTCCAATATATCTAACAAAATACCAATATATATATATATATATATATACAGTATATATATAAATATATATATATATATATATATGTGTGTGTATATATATATATATATATATATGTGTATATATATATATATATATATATCATGGGCGTAGGAGCGTTTTCCTGTTTGGGGGGGCTAAAGTTCCAAAAAAAAACACTGAAGGCGGAGCCGTAGGCGTGAAGGCATAGGAGGGAGGGGTGGGGGGGTTGGGAGGTGACTGGGAGTCTCCCCAGAAAAATTTTATGAGGAAACACCCTCAGATGCGATATCCTGGTATCTGACAGCATATTGTCTCAAAAACAAAATCATATTTTTGGAAGATTTTTAAGTGACCAATTCCAATTTTTACACAATAACAATCATAAAATACCAATAGGCATATATATATATATATATATATATGTATATATATATATATATATATATATAACGATAGGCCTACTTGGTGAATTTACCAAAAATATACTGACGATGTTGATTCTTTGCTACAAACTCATTCGCAATATCGATCAAGTTAAGGCTATCGGTTTTTCCCAATGACAATGAAGTATCATGCAGTGGTTCAATATTACTCAATGAATAATAACATAAAGCATCAGACCTTGTGAGAAGAGAATAGAGTAAATTTGATTCTTTCATTTGTTTACTTCGTAAATCTAGATAAATGAAAACATTTGGTAAATCAAATCATTCTACAAGTTTCAACTTGCTTTCCAATATGGCTGTTGTGTTTTACAACATATATTGAGATAACTGAATTTATATATATATATATATATATATATACAGAGAGAGAGAGAGAGAGAGAGAGAGAGAGAGAGAGAGAATAATTGTAAGTAAGCAATATTAAGAACAAGCATATTTCTTATATAAACATACATATTTGAAAGTGATACATGAGACCAGAAAATATACATGTGAAAAGTGCAT
>NC_090741.1:87140238-87142738 GCF_036898095.1 Palaemon carinicauda | reverse complement strand
TAATAATAATAATAATAATAATAATAATAATAATAATAATAATAATAATAAGGAGCAATCAGAGATTTCTGACGTCAGCTAAAGATTAATGGGGTTGTCCATGACATAAGATCTTTATGTGGTGGAAATTTCGTCAAAATCCGTCAATTTGTTTTGACCTTATCTTTACAATTGCGAAAAAAATCCCGGATCCGGAACATCTCAAAAATTCAATGGAGCCGTCCATGACCTCACATTTACCTGCGGTGAAAATTTTGTCGAAATTCGTCAAGTAGTTTTGACGCAACCTTGTCCACTGACACACAGTGAGGCAAATAAATAAATAAATACACAGACTCGATCACATGAAATACGGAATGTATAAAATCCAAGTTTTCAATGTCAAAAAAGTTATATCGGCTCCGAATGTTGACACTCGGAATTTCATATATTATTTGACCCAGACAACAATGTTTGTTAGCTTTTGGAGTCGTTAGTTGTAAAGCTCACACCCTGTTAGCTTTGACCAACGCAAACACATAAAGATTAATAGAACACAAATAGACCAGTTTTTACCCTTTGGGGAAGGAAGGGCAGTTGCGAGATCTATATGTTCTTTCAGTAAATTTTATAACAAGAGTTGTTATTTCGTTATTTAAGCTTTGCTCTGATTAATTCCTTACGCTGCGTGATCAATAATTTGATTATATATCAACAATAATGATATGTTGATAATAAATATCCAATGAAAGCGGAATAAAAATCAGTTTAGTTATGAAGTGAGGACATTATCTGTTAAGTTTTCTTGTTGCACAATTAAGAAAGCCAATCAGGATTATCAATTATCCGAAATGCTCAACTTTAAGTTCTTAACGTTTATGACTTATGTAGTTTTGATATTAAAAAATGATCAGACTCGAGTGAGTAACAGCGTTAAACAAAATGTCAAGATATTAAACAATATGGATGACTGACAAAAATATTATTTCAGTACAAGTTTAAAAAGAATATCCATTTTATACATATTTATCACTTATTGTGAATAGGCAGGTATCGTGCAGGTTTCACAGAACATAATTCTAACATAATCACTTAATCTACATCTCTGTGCTGATTCGTAAAAAATATCAAAAGTATCGTAATTTATTGAAGAAATACAAAAACGCTTATGTGATGTTACAGGCAATGGAGGGTCGAAATTATTGAATTGGTTTTAATCAACAAATTACATCGACTTAATTTTGTTAACACCAAGTGACAAAAAAATTACGCTTAGTAATTACACCAAGTGACAAAACAGCGATTATACAGAGTTCTTAACAGTTCATTCTTTAAAGTGATGCTAACAAAATGAGTGCAGGCCTAGACAGTTACATTAACACTTGAAAAATTCGAACATATTGAAATTATTATCAAGATCAGAGATGGACAAGAGGTATCAGTAGCCAAATTAAATCTCAACTTTACGTACGCGTTCTTGGACATGTTGTGGGTATTAAGTTGATTGCCTAGAAGTGTGTTTCCTAAATGCAAAACTCGCCTTGGGTACGTATTTTACGGCTGTGTCACGTCATACATCACAAAATCTCGTCCCCAAAATGCACTCATAATAACGAAAATTATTCCTATTCATACTTAGAAAAAAAATATATATATTATTTACTAAGATAGGGCGTATTCTCTGAATCGAAACTCTTCTTAAATGACGACCCTTGCTCTCTACCTTCCAAGTATGCATGATTCTATTCGTTGTAAAACCTTAATTTCCTACATGGCATTATATTTTTCCCACACCATGCTAAACGTACATCGCATTTCATCTGTATGCGTTGTATTCGATTCACGAGAATCAAATTTCATTTCCGCAATTGATTTTTAGGAGTGAAATACATAGCAATATTTTAATGATGATAATAAATATAAATGCTACTACTACTCATATCACCGAAATCATTTCTGACACTACCTACCATTACCTAAAGTCATACAAGGCGTTCTATAATTTGCCAACCAACAGGTTTTACCATAATTCCCAACACACCAGTGACACATGATATATTATTTTTTTTTTTTTTTATTTATTGCGAAAACATAATGAAACTCAACAAGTCAGAGATGTCAAAGGTCACGAATGTTATTAGAATGTAAGTTAGAATTATGTGGTGTACAAGGAACGGTACTTGCTGAGGTTACAATTTATCTATTGGAAGTATTTAGGTTCTAGATACCTTAACAACTTCTCTGGCATGATTCTTAATACTCTCTTCTGTCACTAGAGATATTTGGGGTTTGATCCAAAATTATGTAATCAATATTTCTATGTTTAACTTCTTATTGTGTTCATTTCTATCATAATGCAGTTTCGTTATCATTCGTATTTCTAAGTTCTTAGGAAAATCCTCGGCCCCCCCCCCAAAAAAATGTAATTTGTAGAGAAGAAAAACGGAGGAGAGGGAGATTATCAAAAATATTTTCCATTCAACGGATTGTGACATTCGGGATGGCATGCAACCCCCCCCCT
>NC_090741.1:87127738-87132738 GCF_036898095.1 Palaemon carinicauda | reverse complement strand
CTTCCCGGAAATATCCGACTAGCTTTGTGAACAAGGAGATACCAAAATAGTGTATGACGCCCTCAAAACATACCTTCTTCAGCAGTACTCGCCGTTGCAAGACGCCCGTATAGCAAATATTTTTCAGCTCTCGCAACAACCGTTGGGTGCCCAAAGAGCTTCGCTCACCATCAGGGAAATGAACAGTATCGCTCGCCTGCAACCTACCGCAGATGGCTCTCCTCGTGAGGTGAACCTACTTCGTGCCCTTTGGATAGGCTGTTTACCCGGACCTATACGCGCTGTCATATCCGATGTCGATAGTTTATCCATAAAAGACTTAGTGACCAAAGCCGACGCCCTTATAGACAGCCACTTCAAGACCTCCATCAACGCCAGCACCCCTGATGAAGAGGACGCCTATTCAACGTCACCCGAAGGTGACGTGAATGCCGTAGTACATAAACGCCTACCCCCGTGATGTGCCGAAGCGGCGACAAAGCCACCCACCACTCACCACTCGCTCGCGCCCCAACCAACGACTTCTACATTTACTTACTACCTCCCATTTGCTGCAGTTTTGCTACTACCACTTCAGATTCTGGGCAAGTCCGAAGAAATGTGCCAAGGACTGTCAGTGGCCAAAAAACGTGTAAGTAGGCCAGAGCTCAGGGCGGTGGCCTCCCGTGTTTCTAATCTTTTCATTTTACATGATGCAGGAACGGGCGTGCAATTTTTTGTAGACATGTGTGATTGTCGTTCTCTTATGCCAAGGGAACTCTTCAGGACACTATATAGTCTGTCTACATCTGCCGACGTCCACTTGGTAGCTGCCAACAGATCTGCGATATCCACCTAGGTTACAAGAACCTCACATTATCGTTCAGAAACGGTAAATGTAATTGGAAGTCACATTGCCAATCCTCGGAGCGGATTTCTTCTCTCTTTTCCATCTTCTGGTCAATGTCGGCCATTGACAATTGGTTACCGCAGACTCGTACTTGTCGACACCTCTTCAACCCGCCCCCTCCAACCTCGCTCTCCATATCAGCGCACCCATGGATCCTTACGCCCACCTCCTCACGTCGTACCCGGAAGTTTTCAGTCCAGAACTTCACCAAACGCCCACGGCTCCTGCCAAGCATGGTATTTATCACCATATGAAGTCGACGGGACCCTTAGTCTTCGCAAAATTCAGACGTCTGGCACCGGAACGATTGGCAGCCGCCAAACAGACATTCACCGTAAATGAGGAAATGAGCCTTTGCCAAAAGGCCTCCAGCCCTTACACATCTTTCTGAAGTAAGACGGCTCCCTCCGTCCGTGCGGGGATTATAGGCGCCTGAACATGCAAACAGAACCGGATCACTACTCCCTCCCAAACATTGTCGACGTGACCTCCTACCTGCACAACGCGAAGGTTTTCTCTACGCTCAACCTCCTGAAAAGGTATTATTAGGTGCCTATGAACCCAGAAGACATCCCAAAGACTGTCATCACCACTCCATTTGGTACATACACCTTCAATTATTCCTGTTTTGGCCTTCGTAATGTTGGGGCCACTTTTCAACGACTCATGGAGTGGCATCTTAGGGGACCTCCCCTTGTATGTTATGTGGACAACATACTTGTGTTCTCCTCCTCAAAAGAGGAACACCTCCATCACCTGCGCATCGTGCTCGACCACCTGCAGCAAAACGGCTTTGTAGTCCGGTACGACAAGTGTACCTTTGGCGCCAACGAAGTGTCGTTCTTAGGGAACCAAATCACTCCTGAAGGAGTCCATCCCCTCACTGAATAGGTAGTAGCTGTTCAGGACTTCCCCGCGCCCTCGACCCGTCAAAGCTCTGCAGGAATTTGTGGGCATGATCAACTCATCGTTTTCTGCCAGCCATTGCTGCCACTCTTGCTCCCCTTTACGCCTCCCTCAAGGGCAAGCCAAAGGATCTTAAGTAAGGTCACCTTCAAGAAGTGGCCTTTTGCAATGCAAAGAAGGCTCTATCAACCGCTGCAGATCTCACTTTTCCTATCCCATATGCCCCTCTCCGTGTCTCCACCGATGCCAGCAACGTCGCTATTGGTGCAGTACTTAAGCAGGTAATCAACGGCTTGCCCCACCCCATTGGCCTTCTTCAGCAGAAAACTGTCTAAGGCAGAATTGGGTTATTCTACCTAGCATCGCGAATTGCTGGCAGTGCACTTGGCTGTAAGTTACTTTCACCATTTCATAGAAGGTACGCCCTTCGTTATTCGCACAGACCACATTCCTGTGGTGCATGCCTTCACTCGACAGTCTGACGCCTGGTGCGCCCGTCAACGCCGGCATCTCTCCGCCGTGCCTGAATACAATTGCACCCTTCAATAAATCCCTGGGAAAATGAATCCCGTTGCCGATGCCCTGTCAAAAACACAGCAGCTGCCATTCAACTGGGATTGGATTACAACGCCCTGGATGAAGTTCAATGACAAGATCCACAGTATCAAGCATGTAGGACATCCTGCACATCCCTCCGTTGGGAAAACTTCACCCTCGAAGATTCCCACACCACCCTCCTCTGTGACGTCAGTACTGGTAGACCGCGACCTTGGATCCCTGCTCCCATGCGCCTTCCACATCCCTGGTGCTGTTCTACTGCCACAGCTGCTGAAGACGAAGTTTATTTGGCACGGCATTTCTAAGGATGCTAAGGATTGGGTACGCGCCTGTACTTCGTGCGAAACTTCCAAAGTACACCAACACAAGGATTCAGGAGTGGGCTCATTTCCTCAACCTCTGCGTTGTTTCGCTACATTCAAGTCGACGTTGTAGGTCCCCTACCCACGTCACAAGGTCATCGTTACCTATTCAACGTGATCGACCGCTCCACTCAATGGCCTGAAGCCATTCCCATGGAAACTGCAACGTCCACCTCATGTATATATGTCTTACTCTAAGGATGGATTGCAAGATTTAGTATCCCTGAGCATATTAACTTCTGATAGGGGTACCACTTTTAACCTCTCAATTGTGGACATCATTAGCGTATCTCCTGGGCATCATCCTATATCACACAATGGCCCTACAACCCCGCTGCCAATGGAATGGTTGAATGTTTTTCATCGCACCCTCAAAGTAGCTTTGATGTCCTGCTGCAAGGATTCCAATTGGTTTACTCAGCTTCCTGGGTCCTCCTGAGACTAAGGGACCACTCCTAAAGACGCCCTTGACGTCTCGGCAGCTGAAATGGTGTATGGCGATCCGTTGGTCCGTCCATGCCAAATTTATTTCTTCTACAAAATCAATTCTTATATACCTCCTTATCTCTCCATATATTTAAACAATACCAAATTAATCTAAGGATGGCCAATTTGATACTAGAAAATGATTACTGGAGAGTTATTATTCATTATGTCGCCAAAAAGTTTTTATTCAACAAGTAATTTTAATTCCCCACCAAATTTACTCTCTCTCTCTCTCTCTCTCTCTCTCTCTCTCCTCTCTCTCTCTCTCTCCTCTCTCTCTCTCTCTTAACTTTTAAGGAAAATAGTGGTTTCTCATTCTCTTATATTTAATGGGACTTTAACTTTCCTCTCTCTATCATATGCTGAAACGGAAACTCAATATCATCCATGAAAGAAAGTCATTTGTTTGATTTGAATAGTTGTTTATTCAGAAAAAGCTCTCTCTCTCTCTCTCTCTCTCTCCTCTCTCTCTCTCTCTCTCTCTCTCCTCTCTCTCTCTCATCAATGTCAAACTACTTTTTCCTTCAAGAACTGTTTCACTTTTGTCATATATATCTCCCAGCAAAGGATTCTTTTGAAAAACAACCCAATTCTTCCGGCTCAATATCCTTAACAAACTAAATATTCTTTTAAAATGGCCCGATATATCTCTCACCGGAAGCCTCTGAGATAGAAGAGAGGAAACACTCGGGTTAGACGTTGTGGTATGCCAGATAATTTTGTATTATTATTATTATTATTATTTTTTATTTTTATTATTTACATTATTATTATTATTATTATTATTATTATTATTATTATTATTATTATTATTATTATTATTATTATTATGAATAACACCATTTTGAAAACAATGCTTCATGAAATCCCCCAATGAAGTAAAAGGAAAAGGTGACATACTTTATAAGAATAAAGAAATAATTAGAATAAAAACATTTTAATAATTATTATTATTATTTTCATTATAATTATAATTATAATTATAATTATATCATTATTATTATTATTATTATTATTATTATTATTATTATTATTATTATTATTATTATTACCCTTCTGCAAACAATATTTCATAGAAATCCCCAATGAAGGAAAAGAGGAAGTGGGACATAAGAATAAGGATATAATTAAAAATTTTTGAATTGTTAATAATGATAATATTATTATTATTATTATTATTATTATTATTATTATTATTATTATTATTATTATTTTTTATTATTATTATTATTATTATTATTAATAATATATTTTTATTATTATTATTATTATCATTATCATTATTATTATTTTTATCCTTATTGGGTAGTAGACCCTCCGTAAAGCAAGTATTGTTAAAGATAACCGCTGCCTCAGTTTTATTCAGCTTGTAATTCTTAATGGCTCATATTATCATTCTTTTCTCAGTATTATTACATAGAGCCAGTAATTGGGCAAACATCCTGTTTTTACTATGGTTAGGTAAATTAATTAGTAATTCACGAATCAAGGTTTTAATTTTTCAGTTCAGATAAAAATTTACAAGTTGGGTAAGAGAATACATTACACAAGACTTTTATCCGACTTGTTAATTCATCTGACTTATCAACTTTTCATTAAATCTTTGAATCACCAATTACGACTAAAATTTACTACCCACCATGAAAAATGACTTTTGCCCAATTAATGGCTGTGTGTGTAGTAATTCTTAAAAGAAGATAATAGGAGCCACTGAAAAGACGAAGTATGAGATCAATACAACTGAGGCAGCCATTATCTTTAACCAAACTATTATTATTATTATTATTATTATTATTATT
>NC_090741.1:87120238-87122738 GCF_036898095.1 Palaemon carinicauda | reverse complement strand
TCAAAAAATTTTTAAAGATATGAAACATGCAAGGTCAAGGTTTAAACCGGTTTTTCCTGTTATCTATAAAAAAAAAAAACGCAATAGCATGAGGGTTTATGAAACACATACGGTACAAGGCCAAGAAATTGAGCCATTCTTTCCCAATCCCATGGTCTGGAGTTTTTTTTTTTTTCTCTTTCTTTTTCTTTTTATTTAGGAACAAACGAACAAGCAGTCCCTCCAATATGGTGCTGCAAAAACATATTCAGGCAAAAGTTCAAGGTAAACATCTACAGTAATTAACGTTTTGTTGAAGATAAATGGCCCGATGATTCGATTTCACAAGATCTCAAAGGAAACTCCGTTGAGTGACGTTTCGTCCTTTGAAATACGTTTCCAAGCCAGTTAACTCCAAATTCTTTCCGTCTTGCTGTAATACTTAGATCAAGCGCTTGTATGAGTTACACTTTGTAAGCATACAGTCGTAAGTTCTCGTGTGGTATTTCCTGCTCGGTTAAACGTGGTCGATGAAAGTACATTGTGCCAGCAATGTTTTCCTCAAGATGTTCCTGCTTGTCCACTCCTCCATTTACTCAACGCTGGTCCTGCTTCTATTGACTTCCTGTACCATACATGTGGGAATATCACTAAGTCCTGCGTATCCATTTTTTTTTTCAGTAAATTATGACCGATCCCCTTAAGGATTAACCAAAAATTTAGGAAGCTCGTTTAACAGTACCTTTATCATCAACAGAGCACCTGTAATATAATAATGCAAGATGATTGAAAACTCTGAAAACCACTAAATACAGAAAACAAATCTGACAAACACATCCCACCGATGAATTTTGCAATATATTTCTACAATTGTAAAAGATATTTTATTGAAGTCTGGAATATATATATTATATATATATATATGCATATATATATATATATATATATAACATATACATATATATAGATATATATATATATACACACACACACACACACATATATATATATATATATATATAGATATATATATATATATATATATATATGTGTGTGTGTGTGTGTGTGTGGTGTACGTCAGGAACCAAATCAAAACAAGTAATAGTAAGGCAATGAAAAAACAAGTAGAATGAAGGAAAAATCTGAAATTGAATATAGAAGCGAAATCATCTTTGATGAAGCAGTTGAAGAAAAACATTAGAAGAAAAAAAATTTAAAAAATGAGAAAAAAACACAGCTATGACAAAATACCATCTAACGAAAAAAAGAATAAGAGGACATGGGTAACATAAAAAATAAAATCCAGAATGGTGGTACATCATGGTCGTATAAGAGCCGCTTTTTAGAAGAAAAAGAAAAAAAAAGAACAATACTCGTGGAAATGACTAGATTTTTTGAGGTCTTGAAGTGGCTCATTTCCGGGAAATTGCTGTTCTCAGTCACCAGCACAACCACTCCGGGTAGTGTTCCCAAAGATAGTGAAATTTGAGGAATTTCATGAGTAATCTATTTTCTGAATTTTATGTCACTTTCTAACGAGAAGAATTTGTTTCTTTTCCTTTTAAGCAGTAGGATTTTAGTATTGTATAAATATTGTTTTAAAATAACTCTCTCTCTCTCTCTCTCTCTCTCTCTCTCCTCTCTCTCTCTCTCTCCTCTCTCTCTCCCAGTTGCGCCTTATCTAATTTTTCCTTAAAAATTATTCCCTACACCTTCTTTCTCCCCAGCATAAAACGTTTATTTTGAAAAAAAAAAAAATGCCCAAATTCCTTTAGCTCTATTTCGTTAGTAATAAAATATTTATTTGAAACTGCCCTATACCTCTTTAAGATTAACTGGGAGGTGAAGGGGAGAGAGAGAGAGGGGAAAAAAGGACAAGGCAAGGGGCTTTCAGTTCTAGAGCAGGAAAAATAGAATATGTTACTAGGGATGAGTTCTACTCACTATCCCGGGGAAAGATTTAATGCTCTAGTGCTTGCTTAGAAAATAAGGTCTTACATCTTTCAGAGTTTCTGGCAGAGTAATTTATTTATTTTTTTTTTTTATCATGGCTAATCACTACTCCCTTGATTATATTAAAAAACTCTCTTTATATATGTTTTGTAATTCCCTTTTTACAATTTTCTAAACAGTCATATTAGGCCATCTTTAGAAAAAGCAAAAATTATTTAACGGAGTAAAGGATCATTCATCGTTGAACTTTTCATTACTTATGACAAGGTTTTATTTCTTCATTTCTTATAAAGAGGATTGCGCATATTTAAAAGAGCAGAATTTTATGAGAAATTCAACAAAAGTGGGGACTCATAACTGACAATAAGTGATGATTTTTGTGATACTTTGGATCTGGATAAGTGATAATTTTTTATGGAGACGAGGGCAAACTTAGAGGTGGTTTGCTTTCTCTAATTGATTTTGTTCCGATTAATTCTACATTCACATTGACCGTGATTAGTAACAGCATTGTCAAGATGCATAGACTTCAAACATAATGCCGGTATGGATATCAATCATACTGCCA
>NC_090741.1:87107738-87115238 GCF_036898095.1 Palaemon carinicauda | reverse complement strand
CTTTATCCTTTACTTACCTTCTGCTGTATGCCCCTGTTAAAATAAGATGAACTGAGGATCTTAGGTGTGGTATGAAGGTTTAAAGGTAACTCATGAGCGGAAAAGGAAAGGGATGGGGTGCCAATGTTATGACGTCCCTGACTGGTGATCACAAGATAGGTGTTAAGAGTCCCGCCCAAACTCGTTAATTCCTTTGGGATCTGGATCTTCACTATCCTTGTGAGCTAAGGATATGTGGTTAGGAGAGCCTATGGGTCTATCTGCTAAGTCATCAGTAGTCATTGTCTATTTTTTTTATCTTAGCTCGGGTGGAGAGGGGCATTATCCGACTTGATAGGGTATTGTCACTGACCCTTGCCTCTGCCATTCATAAGCGGCCTTCAAACCTTTAATAGACATTACGCCCGATCCCGGTCTCCACCCATGCCAGGACCCAAAGTGTCCAGGATGTGGTTTCTGTGCGACAGAATGAGTGTGTGAGCTCCGATGTCAAGTCATTAGAGCCGTCCATTTTCGAATTTAAAAGGTGAGAATTTCAAATATAAACCACTCCTTTGGTGACACTTTTTTTTTTTTTTTCTTTTCTTTTCTTTTGTGTGTGTGTGTGTGTGTGTGGAAGAGATAAGTGCGGTTTTTAGAGGTAAGGTTAAAAAATAACTTATAGAGAAGAACTTTCCACTTAGGACCCTGTTTCTTATGAACAACATTCTTGTTCATCCTCCAGGCCTTGAAGATAACCTGATGGACGAGTTCAAATTCATGAAAACTAAATCCTGCCTCCTAAAACTATTCTCCTACTCGAACCAATAAATCAGCATGTGATCCAGAACTTCAAGAAGCTATATACAAAAGCAAAGTTCCATTAATGCTTCAATTTTACCTAATGGATCAGTTACACCCTTTCAGAATTTCAGAAAGATTATTTCCATATTGTCAACAGTATCAAAATCCTTGACAAAGTCTTGGAGGACTTCACCAACAAAGCCCTCAATATTACTTGTAGGAAACTGTGGCATACATGTATTACTGAACATGATATCCGGGGATTCATACCAACGCAGAAGGCAACTGATGATTAAATTATATCCTTGAGAAAGACAATGGGATTAGAGGCTGGACAACGACATTGACGACCATAATTAGGGACATAGCCAGTTCCTGATGACACAGGACCTGATAGAGTTTCATAAGGAGCAGCAACTAGAGGTTTCCTTCCTTCTACTTTATGCTCTTCTTATGAGCAAGAGAGACTCAGGCCCTCAAATCAGGGATGAAGGCTTAAAGGTGACTCATGAGCAGAAAAGGAAATGGAAAAGACAGAGCGCCCGATCCCGGTCTCTACCCAAGGTAGAAACCCGTGCCCAGGAAGTGTCTTCTGTGCAACATAATAAGGCTGTGAGCTCCCATGTCAAGTCTACAGACATTTGTTTCAGAATTTAAAAGGAGGAAATTTTTAAAATTAATCCATTCCTAGTGTATCGCTCTGAGAATCCACAAGCTTTTAAGAAATGTAAGATGTACAAGAAAAACCTAAATGTCATTTGGAGGACAACCATAAATAAATGGGTGACCAACTTTTTTTTGTAGAATTGATCAGACAGATTTTTTGGCGTATCTTAGGGAGAACTTTCCACTCTGAGCTTTCATACTTATGAGCAATTCTTCTTCATCCTCCAGGCCTTGAAGATGCCCTGATGAATGAGCTCAAATTCATCAAAATGAATATCCAGCCTCCAAACTCTTTTCCCGAACTCGAAAATATAAATCACACTGTGATCTAGAATTTTAAGAAGCTTTATACAAAAGAAATGTTCCAATAGCGCTATGATTTCACCGAATGAATCAAGCACACTATTTCAGGGTTTTAGGAAGAATATTTCCATATTGACAATTGCCTCAAAAACATTGACAAAGCCTTGGAAGGGATCACCTAGAGAACCCTCAATACTGCTTGTAGGACACTGTGGCATGCTTGGGTTCGTGAACGGGATTTTCAGGGATTCGTAACCATGCAGGAGGCAAATGATGATGGTATCATATCTTTGGGAAAGACAGAGGGACTCGAGAGGGACAATGATGACATTAACAACCATCTTGAGGAACATAGCCAGTTGCTGATGACACAGGAGCTGATAGAGTTTCGTAAGGAGCTGCAACAAGAGGTTGTGGAAGATATTTCACTTGAAGAGGAGGGATGAGCTGAGAAACATTTCACTTACAGTCAATCAGGAGGATGTTAAAAATATGTTTGTATGATTCAGATCATATCCAAAACAGATTCCTTGGGGACCTTGTTCACCGGCCAGCACAAAATAGTTCACGATTTTTCGTGCCTGTTGGAAGGCCACATGCATGTCATCCCAGAGGACTACTGGCATGAACTCCAGATAGACTGCCTCAACCTTGTACACTGCTACAGGCAGCGGCGTCAGGTCTTCCATCAGCCATATCAACAGCCAATCATGGTGACCTGGCCAGGCCCACAGCAGCAGCAACCCTGGCAGCCCCCTCAGCAGCAGCAGTTCTGGCATCCACCTCAATCAGCAACATCGCAGGCACCGCCAGAGCAGCAGCAGCAGCATCGTCCAACCAGTCATCCATCCCGGATGCCGCCCCAGTCACCACAGTATTCAGGACAGTCTTCCTGGCCCCGTACCACGGAGTGGCAACCAGGGATGCCACCTCCACCGTCAGCCACCCTTGTCCAGGTTCCTTCACTGTAAACTTCATTATCGTCACCCACCCTTATCCAGGCTCCTTCACCAACACCTTCATTGTCGTCGCTGTCAGCCACATTCAAGACACCTCAGACACCACTCAGCTTCCGGGTCCTGACCCCGGGGTCCGTCGAGAGCACCCTAGAGGAGGGCGTGTCACCCTCACCCCTCTACACCTCCAAGGAACTTAACACACCACAAGTCCAGGAGGCATCCCCACGCAGCGGTTAAAACTACCAGTAAGGACACTGACTAAGATGATATGTGAAACTTGTAAATATTTGTAAATAATTGGACTGTGTTACTTGTACTTATTTGATGTTTGCTCTTTTAATGTAAATAAAATGCTTTCTTATTTCAAAACACTTGTAAACATTTGTGAATAATTAGACTGTGATAATTGTACATATTTGATGTTTGCTGTTTTTATGTAAAAACAAGAGCAAGAAAAAAGAAAAAAAAATACCAGCAAGGACAATGACTGAGATGAGACGAGACACTTGTAAATATTTGTAAGTAATTGGACCTGTGATACTTGTATATATTTGATGTCTGCTGTTTTAATGCAAATAAAAAAATGCTTTCTTATTTTAAAAAAATAAGGGGCAACAAAAAATACACACGAAAAAAGATACGTTTATTTTATTTGAAAAATGGAACAACTCTGGAAGCAGCTCATGGAGCTACTAAAATTGTTTCTTGCCAAGGGACAGCACCAGCAGAGGACATGTAGTAATGTGAAAGGTAGTCTCGCTGATCCTTTGCATCCTTCGGGGTATGATGGCTGGTTAGAGGCACCAGCCCCTGCAGGTGTTGGTCAGTCCTCAATCCACCAGGGATCAGATCAGGTGCGTCTGGATCTTTGTAGTAACTTCTGAAATTATGTGTGGACATCTGATGAGGATGAGGTCGTGCAGGACACAGGCACACATGGTGATCAGGTTGATGGTGTCGGGGTTCTGCTGCATCGTCGTGTAGAAGCAAGGGAACCTTCGACTTAAAATTCCAAAGGCATTCTCCCTGACACGTCGGGTACGAGACAAACCTGTAGCTATATATGCGTTCTCGTAGGACTTGTGACCGCAGGGAGAATGGTTTCATCATCCAGGTTCGGAGAACAAAGGCGTCATCCTCTACGAAGTGATAGGGCACTGGGTGTTCATCATTAGGAAGTGGTTCTGGTTGAGTCACTCCAGCTCTGTTGTCTTCTACAGCAACATGCAGGGAACAGTTGCTCCATGTTCTTCCATCCGACTCACCACCCCCTGCCCCAACATCCACATAGAGGAGCTTGTAGGTAATATCTGCTACTGCCATCAGTACAATGCTGTCGAAGCCCTTATAGTTGTAGTAGTAAGAGCCAGAATTGCGTGGCTTCTTTATGGCGAAGTGCTTTCCGTCCACAGCCCCCTGACAGTTGTGGTAATTCCATCTGGAGCTGAACCTAGCAGCAACTTTCTTCCAGTCCTCTTCAGTTTTGGGACAGCACAGCACTTCGTCCTTGTAGACCGCGATGATGGCTTTACACACCTCGGGTATGAACTTGCAGATGGTACTTGCTTCAACCCTGAAACTATACTACAGACTTTGATAGGAATTTCCAGAGGATAAAAAACCGAGGGTGGCAGCCAGCTTGTGTCCAACTTGAAGTGGTTCCCTCATGAAGGTGGACTGCTTCTACAGGTAAGGGGTTAATTCGCAACCATCTCTTGGAACAGGTCAGGTGTGATTCTGAGGTTAATTTTTCTAGCCACCTTGATCTTCCTTGTGGAGTTCAGTCAGTAGACTGTCATACTGTCCAAACTCGTGCCTGCTGGTTAACCATTTCCTGACCCACACTTTCACTTTCCTTTGTATCTTTCTTCGAGGTAGGGTTCCCTTTTGTTTCTCTTCTTCCTCTGCCAGCCTTTTTTGCTGCTCTCAAACAATGGCTAGAGCAGCGGCCAGGTATAGGTATCTTCTCCTCTTTGCAATGGTGTCTCTGACAGTAAGCATTATTGTCTCTTCCACAGCCAATCCTAGAATGTCCTTGGGTTGGAGAAGCCCCATTTTTATATGGTATGGTCAAGTCGACACACCACCATCCGCATTGTGTGAACTCGTTATGCTAATGCGAGAAGTGCGCAAACTATGCGTTAACTCGTCGTGAACTCGTCGTGCCAGTTCGTGTCAATGTGAACACGAACGGGCACACATTCGTGAACTATTCGTGTACTCGTCGTGAACTCATCATAAACTATGTGTGAAATTGTCGGGAACAGTGTGGGAACCTCCCAGTTCATGCCACAAAATATCACGTCTTGCACGACAAATTCGTGGCCAAAACTCGTGCAAGTGTCAGCCTGCAGGCAACATGTCTTAGCTTTATTTTTTTCCGTACATTTTTTTTTTTTTTTTTGGTATTTATATTAATTTCCAAAGGATTTTAAAAGAATGTCGTATAAAAAATATCAAGCTCCAAGCAGAATACCCTAGAGCTGGCTTAGAACTTATAATCACCAATTAAATTGACAATGGAGAAGGTTTTCACACAGAAACGACTGTACAAAAAATTCTTTCCAATAATGATGCTGCAACGAAGAAATGCTGCCAGTAAAGAAATTCTTTTAGGAGAAAAAGAACTTTTAATCCCAAGAGATTAATTAATCATCCGCAATGGAATGTGTTGATTAGCAATGGAACAGTTTCGTTTGGATTGTGGAATAGGTGTTGCTGGGAATCATGTTACGTTTTTGGCAGCGAATTATTCTATAGAAGACTCACAAATAACCTATATGAGAGAGAGAGAGAGAGAGAGATGAGAGAGAGAGAGAGAGAGAGAGAGAGAGAGAGAGATTATATAATGCTAAAATATGACTCCGAAATGAGTTAAAAACTTTCTAAATTAAAACTTTGAATTAATAATCCAGAAAATCGGAAGATCTGATTAGTTAACTCTCTCTCTCTCTCTCTCTCTCTCTCTCTCTCTCTCTCTCTCTCTCTCATTATCTGAAAGAAGGTCATAATGGAATCTAAGGTTTGATTCATGATGCTAATAATAATAATAATAATAATAATAATAATGAAAAGAAGAAGAAGAAGAAGAAGAAGAAGAAGAAGAGAAGAACGTAAACAATAAAGATCATGCAACTCCTCCCACATCTGACCAATTTCCAGGAATACATTTCGCGTATAATCGAAGCCGTAATTAAGCCTTGTAAACACACAAGCAGGAAGACTCACTCCGTGGTCTATCTCTGCAGGATTTCCAACCCAATGGCTCCTTTGCAGGTGCAACATCATGCTGCTTGCTCAAGATCAGAATTCAAGTTGCAAAGGGCGGAAAGGAAAGAGGAGTTTGTGCCTCAGCGTTTGTATCCTCTCACGAGTTATTGGACAAATAATCAATTTAGACTGAATATTAGGGTTTTTGGTATACTTAGTATTTGCTCGTAAAATATTAATTATTGATGAAAATGTTACGAATTCTTCTTTTTCATTACCTGAGGTAAGTTAGATTAGAGTGAAGGAATAGCGTGCACACACACACACACAAACATACATATATATATAATATATATATATATATATATTACATCATTTTGAAAATTTGTCATTTCAAAAAATTCCTGCCCTTTATGCAACAAGACCATATTCGTAGTCACTTTGCCAAAAAAAAACATAATATCTCGGCACATTTTGCAAAATGGTCAATATTTCAGTACATTTACAAAATCATTAGTATCATCATTGGTAAGGTTACAAAATATGCAATCAGCAAGTAGGTTAGGTTAGGTTAGGTTAGGTTAGGTTAGTTTAGGTTACCTTATCAATGATTATACTGATGATTTTATAAATGGACCAAGATCTTGGCCCTTATGCAAAATGTCGAGATATTTAGGTCATTCTTTAAAGTGACCAAGAATTTCGTCTTTCTGCATAATGGCCGGGCATTGTCTAAAAATGACAGATTTTCCAAAATGATCATAACATATATATATATTATATATATATATATGCAAATAAGCCATATATATTTTTGATATATTAATGTCTGGATTCTCTTAACGACCTCGGGATCAGAGCCCCAGGCGAAATCACACAAAGACAAGAGCTTGGCTCCGGCCGGGAATCGAACCCTGGTCGGCAAGCTTATATAGACAGTGACTAACCCACGTGGCCAAGTGGGTTAGTCACTGTCTATATAAGCTTGCCGACCAGGGTTCGATTCCCGGCCGGAGCCAAGCTCTTGTCTTTGTGTGATTTCGCCTGGGGCTCTGATCCCGAGGTCGTTAAGAGAATCCAGACATTAATATATCAAAAATATATATGGCTTATTTGAATATGAAAAACACGTAAAAATGTGCAAAATTTATCACATATATATATATATATATTATATATATATATATAGATGCGTGATATATAGATTTGTGCGCCAATATATACAATAAGCAAAACAAAACCTTTAAAAGCCTTTACAGATATGACCAGCTTTCCCAACACATAACTCAGATGTTTGTAGGAAAGTGGTTTTGGTTATGTATCTAACTCGGCTGGACAAAAGAGAGAAGGACATTCTATATGACGTAGTTCAAAAGCAAACTTATCACACTATTTGTTTTTCTTATTCGCCTAACTTATCTTCTCCGACAATCCGCATAAAACGTCTCCTTGAAATTTACCAGTGAGACTTCAAGGCAATATTTGCTCAGGCGTCGTCTTCCACCATAAATTCGAAGCTTGAAGCCAAATTCTCTCTCTCTCTCTCTCTCTCTCCTCTCTCTCTCTCTCTCTCTCTCTC
>NC_090741.1:87085238-87100238 GCF_036898095.1 Palaemon carinicauda | reverse complement strand
TAATTTGAAGGACAAGAAGGAAGAGCATAATTTTAAAAGCCTTGCCAACTAAGAAAAGTTAAACATAATGACTATTGTATTTTAGTACCATATATATATATATATATATATGTATTATATATATATATATATATATGTATATATATAATATATATATATATATTTGTGTGTGTATGTACATGTATACCTATACATATACACACATATTATATATATATATGTATATATATATATGCATATATATATATATATATATATATATACTGTATATATATATATATATATATATACTGTATATATATATTATATATATATATAAATATATATAATATATATATATATGTGTATACACACACACATATATATATATATATATATATTTATGTATATATATATGTAACATATATATATATATATATAATATATAAATGATGTGTGTGTGTTTGTGTGTGCGGCGTGTATGTGTGTGTTTGTAATATATAAGAATTACATCAGATGAATAGAAAAAGGTACAATTGTTAATATAAAATACTAGAAAAAAAATTATTCAAAGAGAAATATATACGATGTGTGTAAAATATCATAAATTATAAAAAAGATTAATCTATGCTTCCTAATAAAGAAAATAAATTGTAACCACAATTCCTTGTACTGAACAGTGTCCTGGTTACTAAATTTGGCTGTTGTTCAAATGAAGAGCGATATAACGAATGCAGTTTATTATTAGAAAATATAGATTACTCATGGTCGTGAATCTTGATTTCTAAGCACGAGTGTATTTGGAGACCATGAACATGAATTCCATTCAATATGTATAGCCATAAAATTTATATATTTATATATTTGCATATATGTACATGAGACATGTCAAACAATGACATTGAGAATAAACCATCAGTGTCCAAACAACAAATCTACAAACAAATAAACTAACAAAACAAAAACAAAATTCGGAAGCAAGTAAACCCTTTGTGAAAAAGGCCACGCAAAAAGTTTATATTCTGGTATCGGGGACCCTTTTTTGGGTGTTAATTAAGAGGTACAGCAATAGCTGAGGTCAAATTCATCAGTGACCTTTTCATTAGCACAGTTCCAATCACGGAGTAATATTCGTACAAAACGCGTTTCATTTACGTCCCCTGATGATGATATTGAGTTTTGGTTGTTGTGTCGTTACGAGGACCGGACGTGTTTCATACAGATTTTTTAATAAAGTGATGCCTGATTTTCATTACAGATATTACTGGCTTTGGTAATTGCAGTCGTTGTTTTACAGTTTCATAGCTAAATTAAAAGAAAAAAAAAAAAGCCATAATGAGGCAGTTATTTTTTAGTGTGGACTGAATGTTATCTCATTACATCGAAAGGAATAGTACCATACAAATGAAATTTGGAGTTTATATACAGTACAAATAATACAACAAACATTGTGAAATCACAATGTCTCTAAAATACCAAGTTTATGAATGTGGATTTCCCGGATCACCAATTGCGTCCTGCTTACAAGTCATAACATTGTTACAGATTAAACATGTTGACTATTACATACAACCACACACACATATGTGGAAATATGGATGGATTTTATGTTTGAACAGTGGAAAATATCTATACGGGAAGTACAGCATTTCTGAAACTAAATAAATATAGTGAGAAAACAGCCATTGAGAAAGGGGTTAGACAGGCAGAACCACATCTCTCTTAAATTATTCACAGCATATCTAAAAGAAATTTCCAGAAATTTAGATTAGCAAAATGTCATCATCATCATCATCATCATCATCTCCTCATACGACTAATGACGCAAAGGGTCTCAATTAAATTTCGCCAGTCTTCTTTCTCTTGAGCTTTTAATTCAATACGTCTTCATTCATCGCCTCGCACTTCATGCTTCATAGTCATCAGCCACGTAGGCTTAGAGCTTTCAACTCTTCTAGTGCTCAGTAGAGCTCAGTTAAACGTTTAGTGAACTACTCTCGTTTGGGGAGTTCTAAGAGCAACCCCAAACCATCTCCGTCTCCCCCCAGGGAGAATAATCTTTCATATAGTTTCGTTTCTAATCTTGTCCTGCCATTTAATTCCCAATATTCCTCCGAGGGCTTTGTTGTCATATTTACCAAAACTCTTGGATATTTGTTTCATTGTAATACCATGATTCTTGTGCATAGAGTAACACTGATATCACTATACTGATATGTATGTAATTTCAAGCGATTTCCTTTCAAAATTTTATATAACCTAGCTATTGTCTAATGTTTTTTTTTCTTTATTGAATCTTTCATTAAACTCAAATTCTGAAGACCCTTTATTAGAGATCATAGTCCTAAATATCTAAATGATTCTACCTCATTAATCCTTGCTCCTTCAAATCATATTTTATCTTCCATTACATTTTCTCGTTCTCATCATCTATGCCTTTCTCCTATCGATCTTAAGCCCAAACTCATGCAATATTTCATGCATTCTGGTAAGCAAGCATTGCCAACCCTGTGGTACCCTACTAATGAGGACAGCGTCATTACTATACTCCAGGTCAAGTAATTTCCTGTTACCAATTCAGTCCAATCCTTCTTCACAATCTCCGACTGTTCTACGCATTACAAAATCCACGAGTAGGATAAACAACATAGGGGACAACACATTACCTTGGAGTAATCCAATGTTCACTGGAAAATCCTTTGATAGGGCTCCACTAACATAAACTGTACCTGCTATGCCCATGAACAAACTTAATCAAATTTACATATTTAAAAGAAATTACACAATAACGCAGGACTCAACACAAAATGGGCCGGTGCACATTATCAAAGGCTTTTTCGGTATACATATATATATATATATATATATATGCATTTATATATATATATATATATATATACATATACATATATATATATATATATATATATACATATTAAGAGCAGACAGTAAGTGTTCCTCTACCACTTGAGACCGGAATGGGATGGAGATCTTTCGGTAAATAAAATTTCATGATAAAAATATTAAATACCACTTATAAGTATAAAATTGTCTCAGAAACTTTGGAACTTTACTAAAGCCTTAGAACACAATATACTTACAACTCAAAAACTATGGAAAGGTTATTAATGGAAATAAACACCAAGAGACCGAAAACCTGCAACTTGGATACGTGAGCAAAGTAAAGTAGACGATATTCCAACAATATGTAAGAAAAATAAATGGACATGGGATGACATATAATTAGAATGGCAGATAACAGATGGACATTGAGAATCACAGAATGGGTCACTAGATATTAAAAATAGCCGAGAAAGGAGAATATAGACTGGCAACTACTAACCACGAACAGTGGACTAGTTCATATATATATTATATATATATATATATGTATATATACACACATACATATATATATATATATATACACATATTTATATAATTATATATATAGTGTGTAAATGTAGTATATATATATATATATATATATACACATATTTATATAATTATATATATAGTGTGTAAATGTATATATATATATATATATATATATTTATATATATATATATATATATGTTTTAGATATATATATATATTATATTAATATATATATAATATATATATATATATATTTATATTTATATATATATGTATATATATATATATATATATATCTGTATATATATATATATATATATATACAACTATATATACTATATATATATATATGTGTGTGTGTGTGTGTGAGTGTGTATTGTTCTGTGTGTATACATGGATAAATGTAATATGATGTAGTTTATCAAAGAAAATATAACAAGGAATATATTTGGATATTAATGCTCTTACTTATAATCGGTACCTGCAAAAACTACTAAGATCAAAACGACTGAAATACCGAAGCAATGTACAATACTGACAAATCAATAAAAATGCCTCATAAAAAGAGGGATTGTTTAATACTGTTTTTAAGCTAAATAATTTATTTAAAATATATATAAATATATAAATAAATATATATATATATATATATATATATGTGTGTGTGTGTGTGTGTGTGTCTGTGTGGAGATAAATTATGGATTACATTCATGACCTACTAGATTTATAAGGAAAGCAACGTACTCATATCGATTAATAAATTAATTCGTTTTAGTTACCAAGACGGAAATCAAGAGGATAATAATGGAGCAAACTGCATTACCGGTACATTCCTCCTTTACTTTCTTTTTATTTCTAGAAAACTCCAGCCCATGTGCATTAAAGCCATTATAACATTATTTAATTTATTCTTTTACGATCTTGGAAACGTTACAGATTCTTTCAATATCTAAATATGTAATAGGGAAAATGAAAATACAAAGAAACACTGACAAACGCAACACGTTTATTCCTAAATTTATTTACAAAGACAATAAATGTTACTTCACATTTTACTTTCAATGCCAAATCAAATCAATCAGAATGTTAATACTACGACGGAGGCTTTAGGCTTGACAGTGAAGCAGAAATGCGGCTAAAGTTCAGGAGAAGCTAGCACTTTGATTTCGAACTCGAAGACGTCACAGAAGTGATAGCTTCGTGTTGTGGCAGCAATTGTTTTCTCACAGAATTGGGTGCAAGTGGAAATGTTAGGGAGGGCCGGAGGAAGTGTTGGCTACTTCTAGTCACAAAAAAGGAAGCCTATGAGCTCATATTCGTCTGTTCGTCTTGGTCATGACAAGATTTTGAAGATAGGTGCTGGCCTTCGAAGGGAGAAAGGAATCTGTCTCTGTCCGACTTCTGGTTCCATTTCTTGTTCGTATCTTGCCAGGACGTGGTTCCTATCTCATTCGGAAAATGCGCCAATCTCTATAGGACAGTCTGTTCTGGCAGCTTATATATTCTGCCTCCTGATTTTTTTTTTTTTCTTTTTTAAATGCCCACTTCAGCAAAGGTGACGACGGCAATTAAGGTCATGGCATATTTCGCCAAACATTAGCTATCTTCTCGCCTCTTCATCGAAGCTCGGTTTGCCTCTAAAATGCTTGTAGAAGATATTAAGGTGATGACATCTTTTGTCAAACACTAGTTGAATTTCTTTTCTCACTGCAGACTCTCTTGGAAACCAAACACGGGTTTTAAATTTCAATAACATATTCCCTTCAATATTATTACATCTACTCATGGCATATACCGTATACCTTAACATCCTGAGCACAGTGCAGCAGCAATAACAACAAATGCAACTGTTTCTAGTTCACAGCCAGTTGAAGGCATCAGATATATCTATGTTCATGTCTGGGGCTTACACAGTTTTCATCATCACGCTGACCACTGCAGATTAGTGATGGTATGGGATTTTGGTTTGACTGCTCACAACAAACTAACCTAGTATGGGCAGGCCTAACTAGTGCAGCTTTAATTATCACGGCGATATAACTTTCTCCATGTTAAGTAATCCCCAGACAAAAATAGTTATATATATATATATATATATATATATACATATATATATACACACATATATATATATATATATATATATGTATATAACGGATTTTGAGCGAAGCGAAAAATCTATTTTTGGGTGAGATGGCCATGTCGTCCTGATGGAAGTTCCTATAGGGTAGCTTCCTAGGGTATATTACAACTACGGCGATATTCCCAGAGAATTTACCTTAAGGTACCAGAATTCTAACTCCTGGAGCGAGTATCCCTCGTGAAAGGGATATCGCGACATATCAGAGGACGTATTCTAGACACGTCACATGGCAATCTACAACCTGGACAGAGATTTCGTCTCGTAGGAGGTGATTGACGAGATACGAATTCGGAAAAGAAAAAGGGGAGCCGCTCCCAAGGCTTCCCTATCCCCCGATTCGTATGCGTGCCTGGCGCATATCCTGGCGCCATCTGTATTCCTTGTAGCGTACACGAGGTGCTACAGATACTGTATGTAGGGAGGGGTCCTACAGCCCTTTCTTAGAAAGGCAAGGGCGGGTCCATCAGGACGACATGGCCATCTCACCCAAAAATAGATTTTTCGCTTCGCTCAAAATCCGTTTTTTGGGCTCAAGCCATGTCGTCCTGATGGAAGTGTACCAGAGCATTACTGTATCTGTGGATTCTCAGAACGTGCCGTACTCCCCGGAGGTAATTTTTTCCCGGTCGACTAGACCTAGAGACCTAAGATGTTACCGTTATACATCTTTTCAACTAACTATAAACTATGTTAGAGCTTCCTGCCCCCTACAGGGAAGAGTCCTACTAGACTCTGGAAAAGTCTCGAGGAGTACATATATCTATGTATGAATACCAGGCAAGCTAATATAGTGGTCTCGCCCTATATTAAGTAAAGCATAGTTTGTAAAGGACCACTGCGTCAATATGAAATATCGACCAGTTTTCCGCACAATACTTGTATTGGACAAAGGTTTTATATATGCATAGGAGGAAAACCAATGCAACATAGCTTGCATAAAGGAACAATTCTATTAGAATTATCCCAGATAAGGTACATAGAATGAATGCTCAATTATACCAATAAATTGACACAGGTGAAGGAGACGCAAGGTTCTCAAGAACCAGATTATTGACAGGCAATAAATAGACAGGTTAACCACAATTATATATATATATATATATATATATATAAGAAGAGGATAACCCAAAACTTTAAGCATAAGTATGATAGTAAACAGAGCTTGTTTGTCTGAAAGAAAAAACATTAGATGCCACTTTTAAGATACCGAGGTATCAAAGTCATAAAAGCCTGTATTACAAATTAATGACATTAGCGTTAGAAACGCTCGGCACACATGTCTGCACTTATGCTAGGTTCACCTTCGGAAATGGAACAGTCTGGATGGGCAACACAGTGCCCTCACTTAGTTTGTAGTACAGTATGTAACTACACACTCACCCTGGAATTAATCGTCCCAATTAAGACCACTGTTCCTCGCAGAGTTAAACAGTAGGGTTAACACCACCACCCACTGCTACCACAGATCTCTTTTAGTTCCTCTACTTGCTTCGCATAGTGGCGAAAGAACACTCTGGAAGACTTCCAGCCAGTGTATGAACGGAGATGTTCAAAATCCATACAATTAAAGAAATTTAAGAATGAGGCAACTTTCCTCGGATCGTGACCTGCGGGTGTATTGTCAGGATCCGCTCTGTGAATAAAATATGTGATTTTTGCTCTGAGTTGATTCAGAGATAAATTTGAGCCTGATGTTTCTCCCCTGAATAGTTGACCACCCTTGAAGTCTGAAGTTCTATGAAGATAGACCTTTAGGCATTCTACTGGACATAGAGATGCATCTTCTTTCGGAGGGCAGATTCTCCAGGGACCCCACCTGTTGGTGGGTAACTCATTCTTGGCGAGAAACTTAGGATCCGGAAACAGGTTCAGTTCTTCCCCATCCAGGAACTGAACACGACCTGCCTCTCTCGAGAGGCTACAATCTCACTAACCCTGGCCCCGGACGCGAGTGCAGAATAGGAAAATAACTTTTCGTGTCAAATCCTTTAACGCACACTCTTCATTGCTCAACAGAGAAGCGAAATGAAGAACTTGTCTAAAACCATGAAATGGGCTTTGGAGGTGCTGAAGGTCTGAGCCTAGCACAGGCTTTCGGGACTTTATTAAAGATCTCGTTACCTAGGTCAACCTGGAAGGCATATAGAATGGGTCTTGTCAAAGCAGACTTACACGCTGAAATCGTGTTCGCTGCCAACCCTTGACCATGGAGGTGGGGAAAAAAGATAAGCAGAAGTCTGTCAAGATCTCCTGCGGAATCTTCGCCTTGACAAAAGGCCACCCATTTTCTCCAAGATGACTCATATTGCCTTCTAGTAGATTTGCATTTATATTCCTCAAGGAAGTCTATACTGGCTTTCGAAATCCCGAAACGCTTTCTCACCGCTAGGGAGAGAAAATCATGAACTGCAGGGTCCGGGTTTTCTGTAATGAAGCGCAGACAGTTGACTTCTGGACTCGCTGGGTCAGAACTGGATCTGGTAGTGGTAGAAACTTCAGCTACAGTTCCAATGCCAGGAGGAACCACACGCTGTTCGGCTACTTGTGGGCCACTATTGCCGCTACCCTTTGAAGGATCTCAGTTTGTTGAGGACCCTCAACAGAAGGTTGTGAGGAGGGAACAGATAAATCTTGGACCATCTGTTCCAGTCGAGGGACATCGCGTCCACTGCTTCCGCTAAGGGGTCCTCGTACGGGGCACGTACAAGGGCAACTTCTTGTTGTCTTTCGTCGCAAAGAGGTCTATCCGCAGTTCTGGGACTGATTCAGAATGAAGGAGAATAATCCTGCGTCTAAGGACCATTCCGACTCTATCGGTGTGAACCTGGATAGAGCGTCCGCTGTCACATTGCGGACTCCTTGAAGGTGAACTGCCGACAGGTACCACTTCTTCTTTTCCGCCAATCGGAAGACGGCCAACATCACCTGGTTGAGAGGTGGTGACCTCGATCCTTGTCGATTCAAGTATCTTACAACTACTTCGCTGTCTATTACCACTTTATGTGGAACGAATGACGCGGGGAGACTTTCTTTAAGGTAAGGAGCACTGCCCTAGCTTCTAGAAAGTTTTATGAGAAAGGTCTTGAATAGCCTGGACCAAGTCCCCTGGACTTTTTTCCCATTGAGAGTGACCTCCCCATCCCTCCTTTGAGGCGTCTGAGTGAATCGTCACCGACGGGGGAGGTGGCTGAAGAAGAACCTGACTTCTTTAGATGTCTGGCTTGGGACCAAGGCCTGAGAAGAGTACTTAGCCGAAGCGGCTGGTCTTCTCAAATCTCTTCACGCGTTTGATGCATAACTTCTCCAAACTCCGATTGCATCCTTTAGCTGTGCTCTTAGCACTGGGTCTGTCAACGAAGCAAACTGGAGAGAGCGCAGTACACTCTCCTGCTCGTGTCTTGATATCCTTTCGGAATCTTGAAGTCTCTTGACAGAACCCGCTATCTCCTTCCTTTTCTTCGCCGGGGTGGAGAAACGGTGTGACAAAAGGTCCCAGTGGATCTTAGCCACTGGAACTTTTCAGATGGAGAAAGTTGAGACTTTTTTCTGTTGATCTTGAAGCCTAGGTACTCTAGGAACTGGATCACTTGACTGGAAGCTTGCAAGCATTCTGTCTCGGATGCTGCCCACACCAACCAGTCGTCCAGGTAGGCTACTACCTGAATTCCCTTTAGGCGAAATTGTTTGAGAGCTACGCTTGCAAGCTTCGTAAAAATCCTTGGGGCTATGTTTAGCCCGAATGGCTTGTCTCCGAAGGCGTATAGTCTTCGTTGTAGCCTGAACCCTAGGTAGGGGGAGAGTCGATGGCTAATTGGAATGTGCCAGTAGGCGTCTGACAAGTCTATAGAGACGGAATATAACCTCTTGGGCAGTAAGGTCCTTATGTGTTGCAGTGTTAGCATTTTGAATTTGCAATTCACTATGAACTTGTTAAGTGGCGATAAGTCCAGAATGACTCTGAGCTTTTCCGAGTCTTTCTTGGGAACACAAAACAGCCTCCCTTAGAAATTGATGGGCTTCACCCTTTTTCTCCAACCGTTCTTGAATGTACTCCTCCATAACGGGGGTGGAGTGTTGGAAAAACCGAAGGTACGGGGGTGGAGTGCTGTACCAGCTCCCGCCCAGTCCATTCTTGAGTAGGCTGTGGGCCCAGGGATCGAAGGTCCACCGATCCCGAAATTTCAGAAGTCTCCCTCCTACCGGTATCATCTCACTTGGACTGCCGTCCTGAGGTCTTGCCTTCCTGACCACGACCACCCCTGAATCCCCTTCCCCTTGAGGGGCGTCTAGACGAGCCTCTGGCTGCTCCTCTAGGCTTTGCTCGAAAGGAAGTAGACTGCCCTTCGAACACTGGGGTGAATGCCGTGGACTGTGTCGACACGGGCTGGGGTACCCACTTAAAGGTGGTCGGGGTTTGTGCCACGATCTGGGGCACTGGGGGCAATGGCAATTGCAGTTGCTGTTGCTGTCTAAGAGGCTTGGCTGGCCGAGACAGTAGCCTAGTCCTAATAGTCTTCCTCTTTGGTTGAGGACCCTCATCCGGGGAAGACTTTCTTTTGATAGCCAGGCCCCACTTCAGGAGAAGGTTTCTATTCTCCAAGGCGGCTTTATCAAAAACTTCTTTGACCAAGTTGGTAGGGAAAAAGGTCTTTTCCCCAAATGTTGGAGGAGATTAGTTTCTTTAGCTCGTGCCTCACCGTAGCCGAGGTAAACACGAACTCCCTACAAGCTCTCCTTGCCTTGACGAAGCCATAAAGGTCCTTCGTCACTGTGGCCAGATGAGGCTTGGCCACTACCATGAACATTTCATGGACCTTGGGGTCACTTGCCATCGTCTCGAGAGTAGTCTGAAGAGACATTGAGGCAGTCAGTCTTTCTTTTGTATTGAACTCACTTCGCAAAAGAAAGTCAGACAGCTTAGGGAGGTCCTTGCCGAACTGACGTCCGGCAATATCAGCCTCCAACTTTCCCACTGAGAACGTAAGATGGACGTCCTTCCAGTCTTTGTGGTCCATAGGCAGGGCCAGCGACAAGGGTTTACACTCCTCTAGGGAGGGGCAAGACTTGCCGGCCTCAATTGCTTTTAGTACAGCCAGAAACCCTTTCTGTAAAAGGGGGAAGGCTCTAGTAGGCGAGGACACAAAGGAAGGGAGCTTCCTATTCAATGAAGCTACCTTTGAGTTAGAGAAGCCCCTCTCTTTCATCGAGGATGAAAGTAGAGCTTGAGCCTTAGCATGGTCCATCACTATGACCTCCTTCGGCTCTGTCTCCTCCTTTGAAGCTGGTTCCTTCCTCAGCCGTACATAACAGTCCGGATATGATGCCTTGCTGGGCCAGAATTCCACCCTCCAGGGGAACTGAGCCCAGCTTATCCGAGATGACGATCTTTCCAGTCGTCATCGGCATGTGCTCAGCATACCTCCATGGGTTAGCATCTGAGCACAAAGGAAGGTCTTTCACATTGAGCTTTTTCTGGGGCCCATGTGATTCTGCAAGGCACTGCATTCGCAGTTCCATTGCAGCCGCCTTCTCCTGATTCTCCTTCTGCATTTGTTGGATCATTCCAACAATAGAAGAGAGGGCCTGTCCCAGCTCTACTGGGAGACCGGCCGATGTAGAGGGGCTTGAACTTCATCCTGGGCTTCTGCCAGGAGGTCTTCCTCCTGACACCCGTCCACATCAGATATCCTGTCATTTAGCTGGATGTCTTGCATCGCGACCGCGACTTCAGCATCCACCTGGATCTGAACTTAGGGGGTCTCCTCTTGAGGCTGGGGAATCACTGCATCAGCTGATGCCTTAGGGAAAAGATACGCCCTCATCTTCTCACTTGGAAGATAAGGGCCAGAAGTGTTGTTTTGGAAGCCCCTTACCCAGGTACAAAGCTTCTTCCTAGCTATTAAAAATGTCTCATTAATCAGGTTAGTGCACACAGTACATACCTGAGGGTCCCAATACCGGAGATCATCCTTGGAGAGAGCGTATGCAGCGTGTCTCCTACAAAACTCATGTCCGCAGAGGTTCTTGCTGCTGACATTGTAGAAAGCACTTCCCCACTTCGGAGTGTCCTTCTGTAAAGAGAAGAAATTTCCATGAGTATCAAGTGAACTATGTATCACTGGATATGCATAGTATAGCATAACCATTCAGAAAGGAAAGACACACACTTGTGTTTCCCTCACAACCCATTGTTGCAGCCTTCCAGATAATAAAATCAAAAATGGTTTATCTCTTCTAGAGTAACCAATGCAAGGTTTCCAGAGGAAACAGGTGGAGCTCACACCTAAGCAATGATTATAAAATCCTGGATAATAGACAGGGAAGAACTCAGCTTCCTATCTGAGGGCAACAGCAAAGGGATGTGCAAGAAAACACAATAGTGTTAGAAGATACAGTGCTGTACCAAAACCTTTACTATAGTTTTCTTCTTACTGTATATGCTATACAGAAGAATACTAGTACAGTATAGGGGGATGTGTGCCGGCCTGCCTTTGCCGGCCGGCACACACCACAACTAGCTTTAAAGTATACTACTTAACAGCTATAGGGCGGCAGCACTCTGGTTCAAATGCCTGTGCCGGTCGGCAGCAACTGCGGCCGGTAACAGCCAGTGTTGGCCGGCAATGGCTGCCGGCCAGCAACTACACAAGGTAGTACCCAGCTGCCGGCCACACTCTTGGTGACCGGCAGACAAGGACTGACATAAGCCGGCCGGCAAAGGTACAAGACCGATGCCAGCCGGCAGCAAAAGAACCAGAGAACTACACCTGCCCGGCTGCCGGCCTCATAGGCTGGCAGCCGGGACAGGTACAGCACTAGAAGAAAATAGAATGGATGCCGGGATAAGAGTGTACACTACCTCCAAGCCCGGCAACCGAAAGAGTGCATATAAGGAAGGGGAGAAACTAATTCAGGCTTCCTTGACCAATGCCGTCCGGCTCTGCCGGCAGGCATGGATGAGGGACCAAGAGAGGTCCGGGCAGCACTCAAAAACATAAGACCCTTGCCGGCCAGCAGCTCTGCCGGCCGGCAATGGGCTGAGTCAATTCCACATCCCAACCTATACTAGGTCCAGAAGTAGAACGACGTACAGTACAGTAAGATCCCTGCCGGCCAGCTCTGCCGGCCGGCAAGATACATTACAGTAATGGCTAGGCCATTACGGAGATAGAGGGGGAAGGGACAAGAGGGTCCTGCCAACCTTGCTTTAGTGACAGATCACCCGCAGCCAAGAAACTTATCTTAGCCTAAGGGAGATCTAAGGGAAAAGGCCAGCAATACTTGCCAGCTTCCAGAGCACCAAAGCAAGGAAGGCGTTGCTACTCCCAAGGGAAGAACTTATCCTCCCCCGAGAACAGCAACAGGACTTAGTCTGGTCGATCACAAAAGAAGGAATCATAACTACAGAAACCTTCGGTAGTGACCTAAGGGAGCTAAGCTCCCTATGTATGTGTTAGGTCAGCGAGGGGGACTCTGCCCCAAGCCAGACAACACAGACTAAGACTAAAAACTCTGTTGTTTTGTCCCTCTTGAACCATAACTACAGGAACAGGAAGGTACAGTAACACCCTAGTATAGTTTTATCGAAAATAAATTCGGAAAAAAACCACTTAGGGATAAGCCCAAGGCTTAAACAGAGGGAAAGGGATTGCATACCTTCTCCGAAGAAAAGAAAGCAACCGGGGAGTATGATAAAGTATACTAAGGCTCCATAAGCAATTAGCCTAGGCACCAAGAGAATCGATTACCTAATTCACCGAAACTCACACGTATACAATCTTGGAAATATTCCACACAGTCTAAAATGTATAAGATATAGCCTAAAGCTTCAATAAAATTTTAATTACACTCGGAAAAACCAAAATCATCCATGAAGTACTAGGACCAAACGACTAGGCTACATGGCCTAGCGTAGGCCAGAATGGCGAAAACTTCGCCAAATAATACTAAGCACGAAAGGAAATCCTATGTAATGCTAAATAGCTAAAATTTACTAAAGCAAAACAACCAGGAATGTCGCTCTGACTAACTAATTTATACCTAGCAAGCGACAGTGTCCAGGACACCTCTGGTAGGCTACGGCTCTTGTATCAAAGATTAATCCTATTAATCACTCAAAGTTTTACCAAGAGCCTACGTTTATACATAACAGACACTATACTCAACTTATCAGAGGCCGACGAAGACGAAGAAGCCATGAAAAGTCGAATAAATCCAAGATTTGTGAGAAAAACAGGAAAAAACACCGAGATGTTAAGCTACGCAAAAAGGAATACAGATGGCGCCAGGATTGGCGCCAGGCACGCATACGAATCGGGGGATAGGGAAGCCTTGGAGCGGCTCCCCTTTTTCTTTCCCGAATTCGTATCTCGTCAATCACCTATTACGAGACGAAATCTCTGTCCAGGTTGTAGATTGCCATGTGACGTGTCTAGAATACGTCCTCTGATATGTCGCGATATCCATTTCACGAGGGATACTCGCTCCAGGAGTTAGAATTCTGGTACCTTAAGGTAAATTCTCTGGGAATATCGCCGTAGTTGTAATATACCCTAGGAAGCTACCCTATAGGAACTTCCATCAGGACGACATGGCTTGAGCCCAAAAATATATATATATATATATATATATATATAGATAGATAGATACATATATTTACGTACGAATGTATATCACAATATATCTTATACAAGTATTTTTAGCGATGGTAAACACCAGTTAATTCAACATTAATTCCCAATTAAGGGGACCTACTCCTTTTGACATTAATTTTTCTAATGATTAACAGTAACGATCATCTGTCATTTTTGTTATTAACAAAGGCAGTTATCTATGCTTTGGTCTTCAATCGAATAATTTCCTTATATGAATGATGAATAAATGTAATAATTCAACTCTCTCTCTCTTTCTCACTCTCTATCTCTCTCTCTCTCTCTCTCTCTCTCTCTCTCTCTCTCTCCACATACAGACATATATACAAATATAATGTTGTTTAACTTGTATGTTCATGGAGTGGTGAGAGAGGTGAATGGTTGAGTGCTTGGACGAGGATTGAAACTGGTAGACGAGAATGACTATGAAAGGGAGGTAAATCAGTTGTTGTTTGCGGATGATACTGTATTAGTTGCAAACACAGAAGAGAAGCTTGGCTGATTAGTGACAGAAAGGGAAGGGTGTGTCAGAGAAGAAAGTTGAGAGTTAATGTGGGTAAGAGTAAGGTTATGAGATGTACGAAAAGGGAAGGTGATGCAAGGTTTAATGTCATGTTGAATGGAGAGTTACTTTAGGAGGTGGATCAATTAAAGTACTTGGGGTCTGTTGTTGCAGCAAATGGTGGAGTAGAAGTAGATCTACGCCAGGGAGTGAATGAGGGTTGCAAAGTGTTGGGAGCAGTTAACGGAGTAGTAAAAAATAAAGGTTGGGCATGAATGTAAAGAGAGTTCTTTATGAGAAAGTGATTATACCAAGTGTGATGTATGGATCGGAGTTGTAGGAAATAA
>NC_090741.1:87078593-87079738 GCF_036898095.1 Palaemon carinicauda | reverse complement strand
AAGCTAATAAGAAAATTTGAGATTTAAAATCACACAAGCTTGTGGCTCGTTAGAGAAATAAGCTAGTTATGTTTATTTTTATTCTACACAACCAAGCCAAAGAAAGGGCCTTTAACGTAAGCCACTGTTTTCAGTAGGGAAAGGCAGAAGCAGGTAATGTAAAGACCATAACCACCAGAGAGAGAGAGAGAGAGAGAGAGAGAGAGAGAGAGAGAGAGAGAGAGAGAGAAGGAAAATTATTGTCGATGTCAAAGCTGTAAATCAAGATCTTACACCATGTACTTTATAGCAATATTTGGTGTTCACACAGACACATGTCATGACTTACGACACAAAATATTGGCGGGCTTAGTGACTCAACCATCAAGTAACGTTGGTTGAAACATGGCAACATCATATGAAGGGGAAATCTCGCGCCAACTCCACCAGAACCTTGGTTTTAAATTAGTGGAACTACAGTAAACTATTTGGTCAAAGATTTTCATCACCTTAGTTACAGTTGTCAGAACTTTAGGGACAAACTGAGCCCTTATGATGAGTGTCTGCAGAAAGAAATGAAATTAGCTAGTGTTTGGTTTAAGATGATATCACCTTAATTACTGTCATTAACACTTTTAGGATAAAGACAAAGCAGAGTCTTGGGTGAAGAGTGTCTGCAGACAGTAAGAGGATCAGCTAGTGTTTAGTCTAAGCTATCATCACCTTAATTGCTATCATTAGCACTTTGGGGGCAAAAATCGAGCACCAATGAAGAGTTTCTGCAGAGAGAAGAAATTCAAATAGTGTTTGGTCAAATATGCATCACCTTAATTACAGTCTTCAGCATGTCACAGACGAACTGTGCCTCTGATGGAAATCCCTTTCACTGGAAAATGACATTATGGGTCATCTCATGACACCCTTTCATTATGGCACAACATCAGGACCAAATTGAATCAGATAACTTTTGTTAAAGGCTTTCATGGCCTGACAAAAGTGGGCATTTCAAGGAAATTAGTCAGGGTGTAGAATATAAAAAAAAAAAATCCATTATTGGAAATGACAGTTGTCTATCGTAATTAGCTCCACCCATAAATGAGTATATAGGTTCAGAGGGAAAAAATCTGTCCAGGAAAGATAGTAACTATTCTCTGGATTTGATAGGA
>NC_090741.1:87058593-87068593 GCF_036898095.1 Palaemon carinicauda | reverse complement strand
ACAAACTAACCTAGTATGGGCAGGCCTAACTAGTGCAGCTTTAATTATCACGGCGATATAACTTTCTCCATGTTAAGTAATCCCCAGACAAAAATAGTTATATATATATATATATATATATATATATATATATATATATATATATATATATATATATATATATATATATATATATATATATATATATATATATATATACATATATATATACACACATATATATATATATATATATATATATATATATATATATATATATATATATATATATATATATATATATATATATATATATATATATATATATATATATATATATATATATATATATATATATATATATGTATATAACGGATTTTGAGCGAAGCGAAAAATCTATTTTTGGGTGAGATGGCCATGTCGTCCTGATGGAAGTTCCTATAGGGTAGCTTCCTAGGGTATATTACAACTACGGCGATATTCCCAGAGAATTTACCTTAAGGTACCAGAATTCTAACTCCTGGAGCGAGTATCCCTCGTGAAAGGGATATCGCGACATATCAGAGGACGTATTCTAGACACGTCACATGGCAATCTACAACCTGGACAGAGATTTCGTCTCGTAGGAGGTGATTGACGAGATACGAATTCGGAAAAGAAAAAGGGGAGCCGCTCCCAAGGCTTCCCTATCCCCCGATTCGTATGCGTGCCTGGCGCATATCCTGGCGCCATCTGTATTCCTTGTAGCGTACACGAGGTGCTACAGATACTGTATGTAGGGAGGGGTCCTACAGCCCTTTCTTAGAAAGGCAAGGGCGGGTCCATCAGGACGACATGGCCATCTCACCCAAAAATAGATTTTTCGCTTCGCTCAAAATCCGTTTTTTGGGCTCAAGCCATGTCGTCCTGATGGAAGTGTACCAGAGCATTACTGTATCTGTGGATTCTCAGAACGTGCCGTACTCCCCGGAGGTAATTTTTTCCCGGTCGACTAGACCTAGAGACCTAAGATGTTACCGTTATACATCTTTTCAACTAACTATAAACTATGTTAGAGCTTCCTGCCCCCTACAGGGAAGAGTCCTACTAGACTCTGGAAAAGTCTCGAGGAGTACATATATCTATGTATGAATACCAGGCAAGCTAATATAGTGGTCTCGCCCTATATTAAGTAAAGCATAGTTTGTAAAGGACCACTGCGTCAATATGAAATATCGACCAGTTTTCCGCACAATACTTGTATTGGACAAAGGTTTTATATATGCATAGGAGGAAAACCAATGCAACATAGCTTGCATAAAGGAACAATTCTATTAGAATTATCCCAGATAAGGTACATAGAATGAATGCTCAATTATACCAATAAATTGACACAGGTGAAGGAGACGCAAGGTTCTCAAGAACCAGATTATTGACAGGCAATAAATAGACAGGTTAACCACAATTATATATATATATATATATATATATATATATATATATATATATATATATATATATATATATATATATATATATATATATATATATATATATATATATATATAAGAAGAGGATAACCCAAAACTTTAAGCATAAGTATGATAGTAAACAGAGCTTGTTTGTCTGAAAGAAAAAACATTAGATGCCACTTTTAAGATACCGAGGTATCAAAGTCATAAAAGCCTGTATTACAAATTAATGACATTAGCGTTAGAAACGCTCGGCACACATGTCTGCACTTATGCTAGGTTCACCTTCGGAAATGGAACAGTCTGGATGGGCAACACAGTGCCCTCACTTAGTTTGTAGTACAGTATGTAACTACACACTCACCCTGGAATTAATCGTCCCAATTAAGACCACTGTTCCTCGCAGAGTTAAACAGTAGGGTTAACACCACCACCCACTGCTACCACAGATCTCTTTTAGTTCCTCTACTTGCTTCGCATAGTGGCGAAAGAACACTCTGGAAGACTTCCAGCCAGTGTATGAACGGAGATGTTCAAAATCCATACAATTAAAGAAATTTAAGAATGAGGCAACTTTCCTCGGATCGTGACCTGCGGGTGTATTGTCAGGATCCGCTCTGTGAATAAAATATGTGATTTTTGCTCTGAGTTGATTCAGAGATAAATTTGAGCCTGATGTTTCTCCCCTGAATAGTTGACCACCCTTGAAGTCTGAAGTTCTATGAAGATAGACCTTTAGGCATTCTACTGGACATAGAGATGCATCTTCTTTCGGAGGGCAGATTCTCCAGGGACCCCACCTGTTGGTGGGTAACTCATTCTTGGCGAGAAACTTAGGATCCGGAAACAGGTTCAGTTCTTCCCCATCCAGGAACTGAACACGACCTGCCTCTCTCGAGAGGCTACAATCTCACTAACCCTGGCCCCGGACGCGAGTGCAGAATAGGAAAATAACTTTTCGTGTCAAATCCTTTAACGCACACTCTTCATTGCTCAACAGAGAAGCGAAATGAAGAACTTGTCTAAAACCATGAAATGGGCTTTGGAGGTGCTGAAGGTCTGAGCCTAGCACAGGCTTTCGGGACTTTATTAAAGATCTCGTTACCTAGGTCAACCTGGAAGGCATATAGAATGGGTCTTGTCAAAGCAGACTTACACGCTGAAATCGTGTTCGCTGCCAACCCTTGACCATGGAGGTGGGGAAAAAAGATAAGCAGAAGTCTGTCAAGATCTCCTGCGGAATCTTCGCCTTGACAAAAGGCCACCCATTTTCTCCAAGATGACTCATATTGCCTTCTAGTAGATTTGCATTTATATTCCTCAAGGAAGTCTATACTGGCTTTCGAAATCCCGAAACGCTTTCTCACCGCTAGGGAGAGAAAATCATGAACTGCAGGGTCCGGGTTTTCTGTAATGAAGCGCAGACAGTTGACTTCTGGACTCGCTGGGTCAGAACTGGATCTGGTAGTGGTAGAAACTTCAGCTACAGTTCCAATGCCAGGAGGAACCACACGCTGTTCGGCTACTTGTGGGCCACTATTGCCGCTACCCTTTGAAGGATCTCAGTTTGTTGAGGACCCTCAACAGAAGGTTGTGAGGAGGGAACAGATAAATCTTGGACCATCTGTTCCAGTCGAGGGACATCGCGTCCACTGCTTCCGCTAAGGGGTCCTCGTACGGGGCACGTACAAGGGCAACTTCTTGTTGTCTTTCGTCGCAAAGAGGTCTATCCGCAGTTCTGGGACTGATTCAGAATGAAGGAGAATAATCCTGCGTCTAAGGACCATTCCGACTCTATCGGTGTGAACCTGGATAGAGCGTCCGCTGTCACATTGCGGACTCCTTGAAGGTGAACTGCCGACAGGTACCACTTCTTCTTTTCCGCCAATCGGAAGACGGCCAACATCACCTGGTTGAGAGGTGGTGACCTCGATCCTTGTCGATTCAAGTATCTTACAACTACTTCGCTGTCTATTACCACTTTATGTGGAACGAATGACGCGGGGAGACTTTCTTTAAGGTAAGGAGCACTGCCCTAGCTTCTAGAAAGTTTTATGAGAAAGGTCTTGAATAGCCTGGACCAAGTCCCCTGGACTTTTTTCCCATTGAGAGTGACCTCCCCATCCCTCCTTTGAGGCGTCTGAGTGAATCGTCACCGACGGGGGAGGTGGCTGAAGAAGAACCTGACTTCTTTAGATGTCTGGCTTGGGACCAAGGCCTGAGAAGAGTACTTAGCCGAAGCGGCTGGTCTTCTCAAATCTCTTCACGCGTTTGATGCATAACTTCTCCAAACTCCGATTGCATCCTTTAGCTGTGCTCTTAGCACTGGGTCTGTCAACGAAGCAAACTGGAGAGAGCGCAGTACACTCTCCTGCTCGTGTCTTGATATCCTTTCGGAATCTTGAAGTCTCTTGACAGAACCCGCTATCTCCTTCCTTTTCTTCGCCGGGGTGGAGAAACGGTGTGACAAAAGGTCCCAGTGGATCTTAGCCACTGGAACTTTTCAGATGGAGAAAGTTGAGACTTTTTTCTGTTGATCTTGAAGCCTAGGTACTCTAGGAACTGGATCACTTGACTGGAAGCTTGCAAGCATTCTGTCTCGGATGCTGCCCACACCAACCAGTCGTCCAGGTAGGCTACTACCTGAATTCCCTTTAGGCGAAATTGTTTGAGAGCTACGCTTGCAAGCTTCGTAAAAATCCTTGGGGCTATGTTTAGCCCGAATGGCTTGTCTCCGAAGGCGTATAGTCTTCGTTGTAGCCTGAACCCTAGGTAGGGGGAGAGTCGATGGCTAATTGGAATGTGCCAGTAGGCGTCTGACAAGTCTATAGAGACGGAATATAACCTCTTGGGCAGTAAGGTCCTTATGTGTTGCAGTGTTAGCATTTTGAATTTGCAATTCACTATGAACTTGTTAAGTGGCGATAAGTCCAGAATGACTCTGAGCTTTTCCGAGTCTTTCTTGGGAACACAAAACAGCCTCCCTTAGAAATTGATGGGCTTCACCCTTTTTCTCCAACCGTTCTTGAATGTACTCCTCCATAACGGGGGTGGAGTGTTGGAAAAACCGAAGGTACGGGGGTGGAGTGCTGTACCAGCTCCCGCCCAGTCCATTCTTGAGTAGGCTGTGGGCCCAGGGATCGAAGGTCCACCGATCCCGAAATTTCAGAAGTCTCCCTCCTACCGGTATCATCTCACTTGGACTGCCGTCCTGAGGTCTTGCCTTCCTGACCACGACCACCCCTGAATCCCCTTCCCCTTGAGGGGCGTCTAGACGAGCCTCTGGCTGCTCCTCTAGGCTTTGCTCGAAAGGAAGTAGACTGCCCTTCGAACACTGGGGTGAATGCCGTGGACTGTGTCGACACGGGCTGGGGTACCCACTTAAAGGTGGTCGGGGTTTGTGCCACGATCTGGGGCACTGGGGGCAATGGCAATTGCAGTTGCTGTTGCTGTCTAAGAGGCTTGGCTGGCCGAGACAGTAGCCTAGTCCTAATAGTCTTCCTCTTTGGTTGAGGACCCTCATCCGGGGAAGACTTTCTTTTGATAGCCAGGCCCCACTTCAGGAGAAGGTTTCTATTCTCCAAGGCGGCTTTATCAAAAACTTCTTTGACCAAGTTGGTAGGGAAAAAGGTCTTTTCCCCAAATGTTGGAGGAGATTAGTTTCTTTAGCTCGTGCCTCACCGTAGCCGAGGTAAACACGAACTCCCTACAAGCTCTCCTTGCCTTGACGAAGCCATAAAGGTCCTTCGTCACTGTGGCCAGATGAGGCTTGGCCACTACCATGAACATTTCATGGACCTTGGGGTCACTTGCCATCGTCTCGAGAGTAGTCTGAAGAGACATTGAGGCAGTCAGTCTTTCTTTTGTATTGAACTCACTTCGCAAAAGAAAGTCAGACAGCTTAGGGAGGTCCTTGCCGAACTGACGTCCGGCAATATCAGCCTCCAACTTTCCCACTGAGAACGTAAGATGGACGTCCTTCCAGTCTTTGTGGTCCATAGGCAGGGCCAGCGACAAGGGTTTACACTCCTCTAGGGAGGGGCAAGACTTGCCGGCCTCAATTGCTTTTAGTACAGCCAGAAACCCTTTCTGTAAAAGGGGGAAGGCTCTAGTAGGCGAGGACACAAAGGAAGGGAGCTTCCTATTCAATGAAGCTACCTTTGAGTTAGAGAAGCCCCTCTCTTTCATCGAGGATGAAAGTAGAGCTTGAGCCTTAGCATGGTCCATCACTATGACCTCCTTCGGCTCTGTCTCCTCCTTTGAAGCTGGTTCCTTCCTCAGCCGTACATAACAGTCCGGATATGATGCCTTGCTGGGCCAGAATTCCACCCTCCAGGGGAACTGAGCCCAGCTTATCCGAGATGACGATCTTTCCAGTCGTCATCGGCATGTGCTCAGCATACCTCCATGGGTTAGCATCTGAGCACAAAGGAAGGTCTTTCACATTGAGCTTTTTCTGGGGCCCATGTGATTCTGCAAGGCACTGCATTCGCAGTTCCATTGCAGCCGCCTTCTCCTGATTCTCCTTCTGCATTTGTTGGATCATTCCAACAATAGAAGAGAGGGCCTGTCCCAGCTCTACTGGGAGACCGGCCGATGTAGAGGGGCTTGAACTTCATCCTGGGCTTCTGCCAGGAGGTCTTCCTCCTGACACCCGTCCACATCAGATATCCTGTCATTTAGCTGGATGTCTTGCATCGCGACCGCGACTTCAGCATCCACCTGGATCTGAACTTAGGGGGTCTCCTCTTGAGGCTGGGGAATCACTGCATCAGCTGATGCCTTAGGGAAAAGATACGCCCTCATCTTCTCACTTGGAAGATAAGGGCCAGAAGTGTTGTTTTGGAAGCCCCTTACCCAGGTACAAAGCTTCTTCCTAGCTATTAAAAATGTCTCATTAATCAGGTTAGTGCACACAGTACATACCTGAGGGTCCCAATACCGGAGATCATCCTTGGAGAGAGCGTATGCAGCGTGTCTCCTACAAAACTCATGTCCGCAGAGGTTCTTGCTGCTGACATTGTAGAAAGCACTTCCCCACTTCGGAGTGTCCTTCTGTAAAGAGAAGAAATTTCCATGAGTATCAAGTGAACTATGTATCACTGGATATGCATAGTATAGCATAACCATTCAGAAAGGAAAGACACACACTTGTGTTTCCCTCACAACCCATTGTTGCAGCCTTCCAGATAATAAAATCAAAAATGGTTTATCTCTTCTAGAGTAACCAATGCAAGGTTTCCAGAGGAAACAGGTGGAGCTCACACCTAAGCAATGATTATAAAATCCTGGATAATAGACAGGGAAGAACTCAGCTTCCTATCTGAGGGCAACAGCAAAGGGATGTGCAAGAAAACACAATAGTGTTAGAAGATACAGTGCTGTACCAAAACCTTTACTATAGTTTTCTTCTTACTGTATATGCTATACAGAAGAATACTAGTACAGTATAGGGGGATGTGTGCCGGCCTGCCTTTGCCGGCCGGCACACACCACAACTAGCTTTAAAGTATACTACTTAACAGCTATAGGGCGGCAGCACTCTGGTTCAAATGCCTGTGCCGGTCGGCAGCAACTGCCGGCCGGTAACAGCCAGTGTTGGCCGGCAATGGCTGCCGGCCAGCAACTACACAAGGTAGTACCCAGCTGCCGGCCACACTCTTGGTGACCGGCAGACAAGGACTGACATAAGCCGGCCGGCAAAGGTACAAGACCGATGCCAGCCGGCAGCAAAAGAACCAGAGAACTACACCTGCCCGGCTGCCGGCCTCATAGGCTGGCAGCCGGGACAGGTACAGCACTAGAAGAAAATAGAATGGATGCCGGGATAAGAGTGTACACTACCTCCAAGCCCGGCAACCGAAAGAGTGCATATAAGGAAGGGGAGAAACTAATTCAGGCTTCCTTGACCAATGCCGTCCGGCTCTGCCGGCAGGCATGGATGAGGGACCAAGAGAGGTCCGGGCAGCACTCAAAAACATAAGACCCTTGCCGGCCAGCAGCTCTGCCGGCCGGCAATGGGCTGAGTCAATTCCACATCCCAACCTATACTAGGTCCAGAAGTAGAACGACGTACAGTACAGTAAGATCCCTGCCGGCCAGCTCTGCCGGCCGGCAAGATACATTACAGTAATGGCTAGGCCATTACGGAGATAGAGGGGGAAGGGACAAGAGGGTCCTGCCAACCTTGCTTTAGTGACAGATCACCCGCAGCCAAGAAACTTATCTTAGCCTAAGGGAGATCTAAGGGAAAAGGCCAGCAATACTTGCCAGCTTCCAGAGCACCAAAGCAAGGAAGGCGTTGCTACTCCCAAGGGAAGAACTTATCCTCCCCCGAGAACAGCAACAGGACTTAGTCTGGTCGATCACAAAAGAAGGAATCATAACTACAGAAACCTTCGGTAGTGACCTAAGGGAGCTAAGCTCCCTATGTATGTGTTAGGTCAGCGAGGGGGACTCTGCCCCAAGCCAGACAACACAGACTAAGACTAAAAACTCTGTTGTTTTGTCCCTCTTGAACCATAACTACAGGAACAGGAAGGTACAGTAACACCCTAGTATAGTTTTATCGAAAATAAATTCGGAAAAAAACCACTTAGGGATAAGCCCAAGGCTTAAACAGAGGGAAAGGGATTGCATACCTTCTCCGAAGAAAAGAAAGCAACCGGGGAGTATGATAAAGTATACTAAGGCTCCATAAGCAATTAGCCTAGGCACCAAGAGAATCGATTACCTAATTCACCGAAACTCACACGTATACAATCTTGGAAATATTCCACACAGTCTAAAATGTATAAGATATAGCCTAAAGCTTCAATAAAATTTTAATTACACTCGGAAAAACCAAAATCATCCATGAAGTACTAGGACCAAACGACTAGGCTACATGGCCTAGCGTAGGCCAGAATGGCGAAAACTTCGCCAAATAATACTAAGCACGAAAGGAAATCCTATGTAATGCTAAATAGCTAAAATTTACTAAAGCAAAACAACCAGGAATGTCGCTCTGACTAACTAATTTATACCTAGCAAGCGACAGTGTCCAGGACACCTCTGGTAGGCTACGGCTCTTGTATCAAAGATTAATCCTATTAATCACTCAAAGTTTTACCAAGAGCCTACGTTTATACATAACAGACACTATACTCAACTTATCAGAGGCCGACGAAGACGAAGAAGCCATGAAAAGTCGAATAAATCCAAGATTTGTGAGAAAAACAGGAAAAAACACCGAGATGTTAAGCTACGCAAAAAGGAATACAGATGGCGCCAGGATTGGCGCCAGGCACGCATACGAATCGGGGGATAGGGAAGCCTTGGAGCGGCTCCCCTTTTTCTTTCCCGAATTCGTATCTCGTCAATCACCTATTACGAGACGAAATCTCTGTCCAGGTTGTAGATTGCCATGTGACGTGTCTAGAATACGTCCTCTGATATGTCGCGATATCCATTTCACGAGGGATACTCGCTCCAGGAGTTAGAATTCTGGTACCTTAAGGTAAATTCTCTGGGAATATCGCCGTAGTTGTAATATACCCTAGGAAGCTACCCTATAGGAACTTCCATCAGGACGACATGGCTTGAGCCCAAAAATATATATATATATATATATATATATATATATATATATATATATATATATATATATATATATATATATATATATAGATAGATAGATACATATATTTACGTACGAATGTATATCACAATATATCTTATACAAGTATTTTTAGCGATGGTAAACACCAGTTAATTCAACATTAATTCCCAATTAAGGGGACCTACTCCTTTTGACATTAATTTTTCTAATGATTAACAGTAACGATCATCTGTCATTTTTGTTATTAACAAAGGCAGTTATCTATGCTTTGGTCTTCAATCGAATAATTTCCTTATATGAATGATGAATAAATGTAATAATTCAACTCTCTCTCTCTTTCTCACTCTCTATCTCTCTCTCTCTCTCTCTCTCTCTCTCTCTCTCTCTCTCTCTCTCTCTCTCTCTCCACATACAGACATATATACAAATATAATGTTGTTTAACTTGTATGTTCATGGAGTGGTGAGAGAGGTGAATGGTTGAGTGCTTGGACGAGGATTGAAACTGGTAGACGAGAATGACTATGAAAGGGAGGTAAATCAGTTGTTGTTTGCGGATGATACTGTATTAGTTGCAAACACAGAAGAGAAGCTTGGCTGATTAGTGACAGAAAGGGAAGGGTGTGTCAGAGAAGAAAGTTGAGAGTTAATGTGGGTAAGAGTAAGGTTATGAGATGTACGAAAAGGGAAGGTGATGCAAGGTTTAATGTCATGTTGAATGGAGAGTTACTTTAGGAGGTGGATCAATTAAAGTACTTGGGGTCTGTTGTTGCAGCAAATGGTGGAGTAGAAGTAGATCTACGCCAGGGAGTGAATGAGGGTTGCAAAGTGTTGGGAGCAGTTAACGGAGTAGTAAAAAATAAAGGGTTGGGCATGAATGTAAAGAGAGTTCTTTATGAGAAAGTGATTATACCAAGTGTGATGTATGGATCGGAGTTGTAGGAAATAAAAGTGACGGAGAGAAAGAAATT
>NC_090741.1:87026093-87048593 GCF_036898095.1 Palaemon carinicauda | reverse complement strand
CTGTGATTAGATCAACAATAGACAGCAATCAACAATTTTTGTGATCGTTACTTGTCAACAGCTTATTTCACTTAGCTCATATCACACTAGTGAACAGCAATATCCTTAAAAGCAGATTCAGTGCTTTGATGTGTCATATAAAAGAAAAATGTGTAGGGTATGGTTGTTACAAACACCCACTAACACACACAAATAAAGACAGTAAGATTTACTGATGCTAACCCCAACAACAAATCTGTTTGGATCAAACAGAGTTTAGGACCCGTGGATATTCGGAGAATTTCCTTGTTAGAGTAAAACAAACAGTTGGACCCGAGTTTGTTTGTTTCTCTAACTAGACAAACCAGGAGGAGCTGCTTCGTTCATGTGGACTTCTTTCTCGTTTTGTTTCCGAAGACTATATAATAAGCTCCCACGAAACATTTGAATGATTGAAGACATTAGGCTTTCAAGAGGAAACTGAACACTTTCTTATTACATGAGTCTTTTGACAGCGACGATTTAACAGTTTATGAACAATACGTGATCTGAAAAGATAAATACTCTGAACGAACAAGATAAAACGACAGTGGAGGTCCAGTAAAAACTTGGGTACCCTTGCTCTATGGGATCGGAAAAGCAGCTATCAAAGTAAATTAAGTAAGTATAGCATTGTTCAAAGTGAGAGGTTCTAAATAACGTTAAAAGAAAGTAGTATATGTTAATTGAGAAAATAATCTGGTTGATTAAATCATTTTTCTCTATCGTTGCTTATTGTATTTTATTTTTTTTCTGTTGTCGATTTCCATAATTTTTATGCCTTTCTGTGTTACTCTTCTATCCATAAATGTTGCAAACTTTCAGAAATATATTGATTAACCCTTTATCAATTTTATTTTAGAAAGTCATACATCTTAAGTACTTACGGAGATAGTCACAAAAATGTATTCTTTTCAGTATTGAAACAGAAAATTATAACAGGCTAGGATAATTTTTACACATACGAACACACACACACGAACACATACACACGCACACACACACATACACACACACACACATATATATATGTATATATATATATATATATATATATATATATATATATATATATATATATATATATGTGTGTGTGTGTGTGTGTGTGTTGTGTGTGTATATATATATATATATATGTATATATATACATATTTATATATGTACATATATATAGATATATATATACACACACACACACACACACATATATATATATATATATATATATATATATATATATATATATATATAAATATATATATATATATATATATATATATATATATATATATATATATATATATTTATATATATATATATATATATATATATATATATATATATATATATATATATATATATATATATATATATATATATATATATATATATATATACAAATATATATATATATATATATATATATATATATATATATATATATATATATATATATATATATATATATATATATATATATATATATATATATATATATAGGGCAAAGCTCAGAACAGGTAGTCCCAAAATAGCTAGTCCAAAACAGCTAGTTCCAAAATAGCTTGTATACCAAAACAGCTAGTTCCAAAATAGCTTTTAAACCAGAATAGCTAATATACCAAAATAGCTAGTATACAGAAGCAAGCTTTGCTTTCGGTTTATTGTCATGTGGCCGACGTTAAGGCGTGTTCGTAAGCCGACATTCTACTGAGAAGTCTAAATTCTTTTATTCAAATGGACAATTGTTACTGCTGAGATTTGGTCTTAATTATTTGTTTCTTGGATTTTTCTTTTATTTTAGAATAAAAAAGCCCATTAACATGAAGGATTAAATCACAGAAAGTTTATCAAATATGTCATGGGGGATATGTTTATCGAAAGAATACAACCAATAATGAAACACAGAACTGGAGATGCGTCATCGAAGGCTGCAAGGGAACTTCTACAACCCCGGTTGATTATAGTGATAGAATTTATGTAGTTCTAGGTCAAAACCATTCACATGCACCCGATATGCCAAAGGAAAAAGTAACGATTGTTAAGAAGCGAAGCTTCTGGTTCAAATGCTCTACCACGTAGAATCATTGCTAACATTATGAAAAATATTGATTGTGAAACTTCTTCTTGCACGCCAAAAAGAAAAGCATTTACGAAATGCAAAGAAAAAAAAAATGGGAGGCTACTTCCCAGAACCGGAATCACTTTCAGGGATCCTTTTAATTGATGAATTTAAAACAATTACTATAGGGAGGGCTAAAGGAAGATTTTTAGTTTATGATGAAAATTATTCTCATGAAATACTAATATTCGCAAGTAAAACTATGATAGATTTACTTGCAACTGCTTCACACTGGATGTGTGACGGTACATTCAAAATGGTTCCACAACTATTTTATCAACTATACACGATACACGCTATTAAGAATTAAAATTTATTTGCATGTGTGTACACCTTGTTGACGAATAAAACAAAGAGAACTTACAAAAAAGCCTTTAGTATCTTGAAACAAAAGCGCCCAGACTTTCAGCCAAACACAATTACCACAGATTCTGAGAAACCAGTTATGGATGCTTTCAAATATGTCTTTAAAAATGTAGAGTTGCAAGAGTGTTTCTTCCATCTTTCACAGGCAATTTGGAGGAAAATTTAAACAAGATTGAAGGATGGCAGCGAGTGATTCAAACACTCTATGATTCCCCGCTTCCTTCCTATTGGCGGTTTTTATGAGGTACTGAGCAGGAAGAAACTATGCAAAAAACTAAGTTGACTTCTTATTCATCGGGTCAAAGAAATCAATTGAAGGATTCAAACTTTAAAACCAAGTCTTCAAAATGAAGAGATTTCAACATTTGAATTCCTTCGTGGTATTACCCATCTTACAAAATACTGATTAAATACAAATTTTAAATAGTTTATTTCTTGTTTATTGGTGTTACCAATAAATTTATGAGTTTTTCAATAGTTTATTTTTTGTATATTGGCGTTACCATATAATTCGATGAATTTTAGATACAGTATATCAGCTTTTTAACTTTTTTTTTATCCACCAGCTGTTTTGGTATACTACCTATTTTGGAACTAGCTGTTTTGGTATGATAGCTATTTTGGAATTAGCTATTTTGGATTAGCTGTTTTGGAACTAGCTATATTGAGACTAGCTATTTTGTCGCACAATCATATATATATATATATATATATATATATATATATATATATATATATATATATATATATATATATATATATATATATATATATATATATATATATATATATATATATATATATATATATATATATATATATATATATATATGTATGTATATATATCAGTCACATACGAACTCTAATAGGCACAAATTCCTATTTCATATAACCTCACTTCCTTTGGCATAGCTTGATTCCTTATACCAGAGGTCTCCTGTGTCTATGCATTCACGGCCTGAAAAACGGATACTTACTGTATTATAACAATAAACCAACGCTTAGAACAAAGCATTACACTATTAGCTGTTAATTGGATAAAATGCTTCCTGACTATCGAAAGTCTTTTTAACTGACCAAAAAGAAAAAAAAAAATATCAAGTTCGAAAATCTAATATCTTCGACAGATCAACCTTTTTAGAATTTTTGTTATTGGAACGTTTACATTCTTTAGGATTAATTATCCTTTAAGTAAATGGATAAAGGCATGATTATGCTAACCTAATTGATGCTTATATATAATGAATATATTAGTCCATTTGAACGCAGTATTTACCCTTTTCCCTCTTCTTTTACTACGGAGCCAGAATCTGAGAAGAGGTGATAAAGAAGTGCACAGTCGATGGCAACGTCACGATATGCAACACTGGCTTCGTGTTAAGAGTTTCCAGGCAGATATTCCTTCGTCAGTTTTGAAAATCACAAAGATATATGTTCTGGAAACATTTCTGAAAAAGGAATTTTCAAACTACTAGGCCGTATTTTCGCCAAACGATTAGAAAGAATCAATAACAGGGGAAATTATGTTCATACGTTTCACGTGAATATGTCTGGAAAACCAAATTTGGAAAACTCAAGGTCGTGAATTCTACAGAAGTTGTATAGAATGGATGACTTGAAATATATTGTTGAGTTTTCTTGATGATCGACTGCCAATGATGAGAATCTGAAATATTTCTACAACATTAATTTCGGCCAAATCTTATAGGCATTTCAGTTTTGAAGAAACAAAACTTCTAAATTATTCAATGACGTAAAAAACCGATTTTGAGCGAAGCGAAAAATCTATTTTTGGGTGACATGGCCATGTCGTCCTGATGGAAGTTCCTATAGGGTAGCTTCCTAGGGTATATTACAACTAAGGCGATATTCCCAGAGAATTTGCTTTAAGGTACCCAGAATTCTAACTCCTGGAGCGAATATCCCTAATGAAAGGGATATCGCGACATATCAGAGGACGTATTCTTGACACGCCACATGGCAATCTGCACCCCAAACAGAGAAAACACATCGAAGGGGTCAATTAGCAAGAAAACGAAAACGAGAAAGAAAAAGGGGGAGCCGCTCCCAAGGCTCCCTCTTCTCCCGTTTCGTAAGCGTGCATTGCGCCAATCCTGGCGCCATCTGTGTTCCTTGTAGCGATACACGAGGTGCTACAGATACTGTATGTAGGGAGGGGTCCTACAACCCTTTCATAGAAAGGGAAGGGCGGGTCCATCAGGACGACATGGCCATGTCACCCAAAAATAGATTTTTCGCTTCGCTCAAAATCCGTTTTTAGGGCTCAAGCTATGTCGTCCTGATGGAAGTATACCAGAGCATTACTGTATCTGTGGATTCTCAGAACATGCCGTACTCCCCGGAGGTAATTTCTCCCGGTCAACTAGACCTAGAGACCTAAGATGTTACCGTTATACATCTTTTCAACTAACCAAAAACCATGTTAGAGCTTCCTGCCCCCTACAGGGAAGAGTCCTACTAGACTCTGGAAAAGTCTCGAAGAGTACATATACCTATGTATGAATACCAGGCAAGCCACTATAGTGGTCTCACCCTATATTAAGTAAAGCATAGTTTGTAAAAAACCACTGCGTCAATATGAAATATCGACCAGTTCTCTGCACAATACTTGTATTGGACAAAGGTTTATATCCGCGTAGGAGGAAACTTGTAAATCCGCCACCGTCCCCGTATGGGATTTAGTCCTCCCGTTAAGGGAAAGCATAAACCAATGCAACATAGCTTGCAAAAAGGAACAATCTATTAGAATTATCCCAGATAAAGTACATGGAATGAATGCTCAATTATACCAATAAATTGACAAAGGTGAAGGACACGCAAGGTTCTCAAGAACAAGTTTATTGACAGACAATAAATAGACAGGTTAACAACAATTATATATATATATATATATATATATATATATATATATATATATATATATATATATATATATATATATATATATATATATATATATATATATATATATATATATATATATATATATATATATATATATATATATATATATATATATATATATATATATATATATAAGAAGAGGATAACCAAAACTTTAAGCATAAGTATGAGAGTAAACAGAACTTTTTTATCTGAAAGAAAAAACATATTGCCACTTTTAACATACCGAAGTATCAAAGTCATAAAAATCTGTATTACTAGTATATCACATTAGCGTTAGAAACGCTCGGCACACATGTCTGCACTTATGCTAGGTTCACCTTTGGAAATGGAACAGTCAACATGGGCAACTCAGTGCCCCCACTTAGTTTGTAGTACAGCATGTAACTACACAATCACCCTGGAATTAATCGTCCCAATTGAAACCACTGTTCCTCGCAGAGTTAAACAGCAGGGTTAACGACACGACTCACTGCTACCACAGATCTCTTTAGTTCCTCTACTTGCTTCGCATAGTGGCGAAAGAACACTCTGGAAGACTTCCAGCCAGTGTATGAACGAAGATGTTCAAAATCCATACAATTAAAGAAATTTAAGGATGAGGCAACTTTCCTCGTATCGTGACCTGCGGGTGTACTGTCAGGATCCGCTCTGCGAATAAAATATGTTATTTTCGCCCTGAGTTGATTCAGAGATAAATTTGAGCCTGATGTTTCTCCCCTGAATAGTTGACCACCCTTGAAGTCTGAAGTTCTACAAAGATAGACCTTTAGACATTCTACTGGACCTAGAGATGCATCTTCTTTCAGAGGGCAGATTCTCCAGGGACCCCACCTGTTGGTGGGTAACTCATTCTTGGCGAGAAACGTAGGATCTAGAAACAGGTTCAGTTCTCCCCCATCCAGGAACTGAACACGACCTCCCTCTCTCGAGAGGGCTACAATCTCACTAACCGTGGCCCCAGACGCAAGTGCAAATAGGAAAATAACTTTTTGGGTCAAATCCTTTAACGTACACTCCTCATTGCTCAACAGAGATGCGAAATGAAGAACTTTGTCTAAAGACCAAGAAATGGGCTTTGGAGGTGCTGAAGGTCTGAGCCTAGCGCAGGCTTTCGGAACTTTATTAAAGATCTCGTTAGCGAGGTCGACCTGGAAGGCATATAGAATGGGTCTTGTCAAAGCAGACTTACACACCGAAATCTTGTTAGCTGCCAACCCTTGACCATGGAGGTGGATGAAGAAAGATAAGCAGAAGTCCGTCGAGATCTCCTGCGGATTCTTTGCCTTGACAAAGGCCACCCATTTTCTCCAAGATGACTCATATTGCCTTCTAGTAGATTTGCACTTATATTCCTCTAGGAAGTCTATGCTGGCTTTCGAAATCCCGAAATGCTTTCTCACCGCTAGGGAGAGAAAATCATGAGCTGCAAGGTCCGGGTTTTCTGTAATGAAGTGCAGACAGTCGACTTCTGGACTTGCTGGGTAAGAACTGGATCTGGTAGCGGTAGAAACTTCAACCGTAGTTCCAATGCCAGGGGGAACCACACGCTGTTCGGCCACTTGTGGGCCACTATTGCCGCTACCCCCTTGAAGGATCTCAGTTTGTTGAGGACCCTCAACAGGAGGTTGTGAGGAGGGAACAGATAAATCCTGGACCATCTGTTCCAGTCGAGGGACATCGTGTCCACTGCTTCCGCTAAGGGGTCCTTGTACGGGGACACGTACAGGGGCAACCTCTTGTTGTCTTTCGTCGCAAAGAGGTCTATCTGCAGTTCTGGGACTTAACTCAGAATGAAGGAGAATGATCCTGCGTCTAAGGACCATTCCGACTCTATCGGTGTGAACCTGGATAGAGCGTCCGCTGTCACATTGCGGACTCCTTGAAGGTGAACTGCCGATAGGTACCACTTCTTCTTTTCCGCCAATCGGAAGATGGCCAACATCACCTGGTTGAGAGGTGGTGACCTCGATCCTTGTCGATTCAAGTATATCACAACTACCTCGCTGTCCATCACCAACCTTATGTGGATCGAGTGACGTGGGGAGACTTTCTTTAAGGTAAGGAGCACTGCCATAGCTTCTAGAAAGTTTATGTGAAAGGTCTTGAATAGCTTGGACCAAGTCCCCTGGACTTTTTTTCCGATGAGAGTGACCTCCCCATCCCTCCTTCGAGGCGTCTGAGTGAATCGTCACCGACGGGGGAGGTGGCTGAAGAAGAACCAACTTCTTTAGATGTCTGGCTTGGGACCATGGCCTGAGAAGAGTACGTAGCCGAAGCGGAACTAGTCTTCTCAGATCTCTTCGCGCGTTTGATGCATAACTTCTCCAAACTCCGGTTGCATCCTTTAGCTGTGCTCTTAGCACCGGGTCTGTCACCGAAGCAAACTGGAGAGAACCCTGTACCCTCTCCTGTTCGCGTCTTGATATCCTTTCGAAATCTAGAAGTCTCTTGACAAAACCCGCTATCTCCTTCCTTTTCTTCTCCGGGATGGAGAAACGGTGTGACATTAGGTCCCAGTGGATTCCCAGCCACTGGAACTTTTGAGATGGAAAAAAGTCGAGACTTTTTTCTGTTGATCTTGAAGCCTAGATACTCTAGGAACTGGATCACTTGACTGGAAGCTTGCAAGCATTCTGCCCACACCAACCAGTCGTCCAGGTAGGCTACTACCTGAATTCCCTTTAGGCGTAATTTTTTGAGAGCTACGCTCACAAGCTTCGTGAAGATCCTTGGGGCTATATTTAGCCCGAATGGCATGGCTCTGAAGGCGTATAGTCTTCGTTGTAGCCTGAACCCTAGGTAGGGGGAGAGTCGACGGTTGATTGGAACGTGCCAATAGGCGTCTGACAAGTCTATGGAGACGGAATATGCCCTCTTGCGCAGTAAGGTCCTTATGTGTTGCAGTGTTAGCATCTTGAACTTGCAATTCACTATGAACTTGTTGAGTGGCGACAAGTCCAGAATGACTCTGAGTTTTTCCGAGTCTTTCTTGGGAACACAAAACAGCCTCCCTTGGAATTTGATGGACTTCACCTTTCGGATCACTTTTTTCTCCAACAGTTCTTGGATGTACTTCTCCAGAACGGGGGTGGAGTGTTGGAAAAACCGAGGGCACGGGGGTGGAGTGCTGTACCAGCTCCAGCCCAGTCCATTCTTGAGTAGGCTGTGGGCCCAGGGATCTAAGGTCCACCGATCCCGAAAATTCTGAAGTCTCCCTCCTACCGGTATCATCTCACTTGGACTGCCGTCCAGAGGTCTTGCCTCCGTTACCGCGAACACCCCTGAATCCCCTTCCCCTTGAGGGGCGCCTAGACGAGCCTCTTGCTGCTCCTCTTGGCTTTGCTCGAAAGGGAGTTGACTGCCCTTCGAACGTTGGGTTGAATGCCCTGGACTGTGTCGACACGGCCTGGGGAACCCACTGTAATGTGGTCGGGGTTTGTGCCACCATCTGGGGCACTGAAGGCAATGGCAATTGCAGTTGCTGTTGCTGTCTAAGGGGCTTGGCTGGCAGAGATGGTAGCCTAGTCCTCATAGTCTTCCTCTTTGGTTGAGGAAACTCATCCGGGGAAGACTTTCTTTTGATAGCCAGGCCCCACTTCTGGAGAAGGTTTTTATTTTCCGTGGCGGCCTTATCAACAACTTCTTTGACCAATTCGCTAGGGAAAAGGTCTTTGCCCCAAATGTTGGAGGAGATTAGTTTCCTTGGCTCGTGCCTCACCGTAGCCGAGGTGAACACGAACTCCCTACAAGCTCTCCTCGCCCTGACGAAGCTATAAAGATCCTTCGTCACTGTGGCCAGATGAGTCTTGGCCACTACCATGAACATTTCATGGACCTTGGGGTCACTTGCCATCGTCTCAAGAGTAGTCTGAAGAGACATTGAGGCAGCCAGTCTTTCTTTTGTCTCGAGCTCTCTCCGCAAAAGAAAGTCAGACAGCTTAGGGAGGCCCTCGCCGAACTGACGTCCGGCAATATCAGCCTCCAACTTCCCGACTGAGAAGGTAAGATGAACGTCCTTCCAGTCTTTGTGGTCCATAGGCAGGGCCAGCGATAAGGGTTTACACTCCTCCAGGGAGGGGCAAGGCATGCCGGCCTCGACAGCTATTAGTACAGCCGCAAACCCTTTCTGTAAAAAGGGGAAGGCTCTAGCAGGAGAGGACACAAAGGAAGGGAGCTTCTTGCTCAATGCAGCTACCTTTGCGTTCGTGAAGCCCCTCTCTTTCATCGAGGATGAAAGCAAAGCTTGAGCCTTAGCATGGTCCATCACTATGACCTCCTTCGGCTCTGTCTCCTCCTTTGAAGCTGGTACCTTCCTCAACCGGACATAACAGTCCAGATATGACCCCTTGCTGGGCCAGAATTCCACCTCCTCTAGGGGAACTGAACCCAACTTATCCGAGATGACGATCTTTCCAGTCGTCATCGGCATGTGCTCAGCATACCTCCACAGGTTAGCATCTGAGCACAAGGGAAGGTCTTTCACATTGAGCCTTTTCTGGGGCCCATGTGATGCTGCAAGTCTCTGCATCTGCAGTTCCATTGTAGCCGCCTTCTCTTGATTCTCCTTCTGCATTTGTTGGATCATTCCAACAATGGAGGAGAGGGCCTGTCCCAGCTCTACTGGGAGAGCGGACGATGTTGAGGGAATAGGCTCAGGGATCTGAACCGGAGTAGCCGACACCTCGTCGACATCTTCCTCTACAATGTCTGGGGCTTGAACTTCATTCTGGGCTCCTGCCAGGAGGTCTTCCTCCAGACGCTCGGACACGTCAGACATCCTGTCATCCAACTGGATGTCTTGCAAGGCGACCGCAACTTCAGCATCCACCTGGATCTGAACTTGGGGGATCTCCTCTTGAGGCTGGGGAATCACTGCATCAGCTGATGCCCTAGGGAAAAGATAAGCCCTTATCTTCTCACTTGGAAGATAAGGTCCAGAGGTGTTCTTCCGGAAGCCCCTTACCCAGGTACAAAGCTTCTCCCTTGCTATATCCCTTGATTCCGCCGTCCTAGGGGAATCAAAGGCCTCAGTAATCAGGCTAGTGCACACGGTACATACCTGAGGGTCCCAATACTGGAGATCACCCTTGGAGACAGCGTATGCTGCGTGCCTCCTACATAACTCATGTCCGCAGAAGTTCTTACTGCGGACGTTGCAGAAAACACTTCCGCACTTCAGATGGTCCTCCTGTAAAGAGAAGAAATTTCCATGAGTATCAAGTGAACTACGTATCACTGGATATGCACAGTTTAGCATAACAAATCAGAAAGGAAAGACACACACTTGTGTTTCCTTCACAACCAAATGTTGCAGCCTTCCAGATAATAAAATCGTATGGTTAATCTGTCCTAGAGTAACCAATGAAAAGTTTCCAGAGGAAACAGGTGCAGCTCATACCTAAGGTATGATTTCTAAAATACCGGATAATAGACAAGAAAGAACTCACTTTCTTATCTGTAAGGCAACACCAAAGGGCTGTGCAAGACAACACAAAAGTGTTAGAACACACAGTGCTGTACCAAAACTTATACTATAGTTTTCTTCCTACAGTATATGTTATACTGAAGAATACTGGTACAGTATAGAAGGTAATGTGCCGGCCGGCAAGTCCATAACTAGCTTTAAAGTATACTACTAAACAGCTATAAGGCATCAGAACGCTCGTTCAAATACATGTGCCGGCCGGCACACACCATAACTAGCTTTAAAGTATACTACTTAACAGCTATAAGGCGTCAGAACGCTGGTTCAAATACATGTGCCGGCCGGCAGTAACTGCTGGCAGTAACTGCCGGCCGGCAACAGCCAATGTTGGCCGGCAATGACTGCCGGCCGGCAACTAAACAAGGTATTACCCGGCTGCCGGCCACTGCTCATAGCGACCGGCAGACAAGGGCTTGGCAATAGCCGGCCGGCAAAGGTAAACAACTGATGCCGGCCAGCAGCAAAAGAACCAGAGGACTACAACTGCCCGACTGCCGGCCTCATAGGCCGGCAGCCAGGTCGGGTACGGCACTAGAAGAAAACAGAATGGATGCCCGGATAAGAGCGTAAACTACCTCCAAGCCCGGCAATCCGAAAGAGTGCATATAAGGAAGGGGAGAATCTAATTCAGACTTCCTGACCAATGCCGTCTGGCTCTACAGGCAGACATGGATGAGGGACCAAGGGAGGTCCGGGCAGCACTCTAAGCAGAAGACCCTTGCCGCCGGCCGGCAAGGGACAGAGTCAATTCCACATCCTAACCTATCCTAGGTCCAGATGTAGAATGACGTACAGTACTGTAATGGCTAGGCCATCACGGAGATAGAGGGGGAAGGGACAAAAGAGGGTCCTACCAACCTTGATTTAGTGAAGAATCACCCGCAGCCAAGAAAACTCATCTTAGCCTAGGGGAGATTCAAGGAGGGAGGCCAGCAATACTTGCCAGCCCCCACTGAACCAAAGCAAGGAAGGTGTTGCTACTCCCAGGGAAAGGATCTTATCCTCCCCCGAGAACAGCAATAAGGACTAGTCTGCTAGATCACAAAAGAAGGAATCATCTCGTACAGAAACCTTCGGCAGTGACCTAAGGAGGCTGAGCCTCCTATGTCTGCGTCAGGCCAGCGAGGGAGACTCTACCCCAAGCCAGACAAACACAGACTCAGACTAAAAAACTCTGATGTTCTGTCCCTCTCTGAAGCCAGACTTACTGGAACAGGGAGGTACAGTAACACCCCAGTATAGTTGTATCGAAAGTTAATTCAGATAAACCACTAGGGTTAAGCCCAAGGCTTAAACATAGGGAAAGGGATTGCATACCTTCTCCGAAGAAAAGAAAGCAACCGGGGAGTATGAGAAAGTATACTAAGGCTCCATAAGCAACTTAGCCTAGGCACCAAGAGAATCGATTACCTAAATCACCGAAACTCACTCGTATACTATCTTGGAAATATTCAAAATAATCTTAAATGTATAAAAAACAGCCTAAAGCTTCAATAGAATTTTAAAACACTCGGAAATCCAAAATCATACAGGAAAGTACTAGGACCAAACGACTAGGCCACATGGCCTAGCGTAGGCCAGAGTTGGCGAATACTTCGCCAAAATAATAATACTAAAAGTCCGAGAAAGGAAATCCTATGTAACGTTAAATAGCTAAAATTTATTAAAGCAAAACAACCGGGAATGTCGCTCTGGCTAACTAAAACTCATACCTAGCGAGCGACAGCATCCATGACGCCTCCGGTAGGCAACGGATCTTGTAACAAAGATTATTACTATTAATCACTTAAAAGTTTATCAAGAGCCTACATTTATACATAAAATAAATGGTACTAAACTTATCAGAGGCCGACGAAGTTGGAGAAGCCATGAAAGGATGAATAAATCCAAGATTTGCGAGAAACACAGGAAAAAACACCGAGTTGTTAAGCTACACAAAAAGGAATGCAGATGGCGCCAGGATTGGCGCAATGCACGCTTACGAAACGGGAGAAGAGGGAGCCTTGGGAGCGGCTCCCCCTTTTTCTTTCTCGTTTTCGTTTTCTTGCCAATTGACCCCTTCGATGTGTTATCTCTGTTTGGGGTGCAGATTGCCATGTGGCGTGTCAAGAATACGTCCTCTGATATGTCGCGATATCCCTTTCATTAGGGATATTCGCTCCAGGAGTTAGAATTCTGGGTACCTTAAGGTAAATTCTCTGGGAATATCGCCGTAGTTGTAATATACCCTAGGAAGCAACCCTATAGGAACTTCCATCAGGGACGACATGGCTTGAGCCCAAAAAGAAAGTTTATATACAGTCATGACAAAGACCCAAAATCAAGACAAGACTAGCCAGTGTTATTTTAAGAGATTGCAATGTTTGATCTCAAGATTCAATTCAACACGATTTGCCTCCTTAAGTAAACAAAATGTGTTCCTTAATCTGATGTGAAATGATAACTAAACCAAATAAAGTTCTTTAATTTCAATGGATATTGCTGGAGAGTAAAATATTGCTAGAGCCCTTAAAAGATTGAAAGTGGTTAGGATATAGTACATATATATATATATATATATATATATATATATATATATATATATATATATATATATATATATATATATATATATATATATATATATATATATATATATATATATATATATATATATATATATATATATATATATATATATATATATATATATATATATATTAACAAAACTTAAAACGATATAAAGATAAAAACTGAACATTGAAATAAATAGGGATAAGACGATCTTAATGAGTGTTTGAGGTTGTGATCGAGAAAGAAAAGCTTACCTTTTGCCTCGACGGAACAATGGCTGAAATATTACATGAGAGAGAGAGAGAGAGAGAGAGAGAGAGAGAGAGAGAGAGAGAGAGAGAGAGAGAGAGAGAGATTTGAATAATTGATAAAACATATTGCCGTTCTCTAAAACTAAATCTATGGCCAAGACATAAAATTAACTAATATCAATGCATCATCAGTACAACTTAAAACGTAGATAGGAGAAAAAAACGGATTTTGAGCGAAGCGAAAAATCTATTTTTGGGTGAGATAGCCATGGCGTCCTGATGGAAGGTTCCTTTTTGGTAGCTTCGTTGGGTATAAGACTACTAAGATATTCCCAGAGAATTTAACCACAGGTTATCACAGAATTCTAACTTCTGGAGCGAGTATCTCAAAGGTTTCCCTTTAAGACATCGTAATACAACAGGGGACGCATGTCTGAACGCGCCACATAGCTATCTTCACCCCGAACAGAGTTAATGCTTCGGTGTGTAAGGACTGAGAATAGCTGGGAGCCGCTCCACAGCCAATCTCACTCGTGGCTACTACTGATACTCGAGACGTAAACAAACGGACGCCATTGCTCAGATGACGTCACGCCCGTCTTCATCCTGAAGCCAGTTGCTGCCCATCACCATGATACAGTAGCACAGGGTGGGAACAAAACTGGACGAAGTAGTAGGGAGGGTCCATCAGGACGCCATGGCTATCTCACCCAAAAATAGATTTTTCGCTTCGCTCAAAATCCGTTTTTTGGGCTCAAGCCATGGCGTCCTGATGGAAGAGTACCAGAGAATCAATGTATCGTGGTAGATTTTCCCCTAGTATTAAGTGCCAAGGCATTGACAAAACAGCAAAGTAATCTTAAATAAAGAACCATAGGGAAGAAGTATCCTGCCCCCCTTGGCAGTGAAGTTCCCATGGGCTATGCCGACGTCAAAGTGGTATTGAAGGGCTATTCATCCTGATAGAAGAACTTGAAGAACTTAGAGATGAAGCTGAATGTTTGGTATTTGTATAGGAACATTCTGGAATTAGACCAGTGGTGGTTGGACACTGTGTATTGAGTTCATCTCTCGGGTATCAAAAGTAAGTATTCGTGTAGGAACCTTACTTAATCAGAGTGAATATAATTTAAGATTAAACATCTTAATTTCTTCATAACCATAAAGAAAGGAGGAATAAATAAAACTATGACAGGTATGTATTTCATAGTAAGTAGGAGCTGATTGAGACGCACAAGTAATAAAATAGGAATTTTATTTCACAAATGCAGAAATTGATTAATTTACAGCAATAAGTAAAGTTCCTTTACAGTAATTATAATGTACATAGAAATAAAGGCTTGCTCTTGAATCTGAAAAGGAATTTCAAGATTATTAGTAGGTACTCGTTCTCGAGGAACGCAAGTCTTTTTTTAAAAACACATCATGCTCAGGGCATGCGGCACTTGTGTGACATTATGACATTTCACCTGGGGTAAGAACAGTTATAAAAGCACTAAGTGTTTTTCAATATCACTATGAATCGCTCGAGGGTCAACATAGGCACCCGAAGAGTTAGAGTCCCAAGTAACTCACTGTTCTACGCAGAGTTAGGTGCAGGTTTCATAACACTACCTGCGGCTACCACAAAATGTTTGACTTCGTGCACTTGTTTCGCATAATGTTTAAAGAAAACTCGCGAGGACTTCCAGCCCGTGAAGTTTTTAAGGCTTTCAAAGTCCATGCTCTGAAAGAAATTCAGAGATGATGCCACTTTTCTAGGATCATGACCAGCGGGTGTACTGTTCGGATCCACTCTGCGAATGAAGTAGGTGATTTTCGCTCTTAATTGTTTCAGTGACAGGTCGCTGCCCGATGTTTCTCCTTTGAAGAGTTGGCCTCCACCAAAGTTTGAAGTTCTGCGAAGATAGACCTTGAGGCTCTCTACTGGACATAGAGAGGCATCCTCCTTCAGGGGGCATATTCTCCAAGGGCCCCATCTTTTGGTGGGTAATTCATTTTTAGCGAGAAACGTCGGATCAGGGGAGAGGGTAACTTCTCCTGTATCGGTAAACAGGATGTGTCCTTCTTCTCTTGATAATGCCACTATTTCGCTGACTCGAGCTCCCGAAGCGAGAGCAAATAAAAATATAACTTTCTGAGTCAGATCCTTGAGAGGGCATGAATCATTGTCCAAGTTGGAGGCGAAATGGAGTACCTTGTCTAGTGACCAAGAGATCGGTTTCGGTGGGGGTGCTGGGCGTAGGCGAGCACATGCTTTCGGTAGTTTGTTGAAGATGTCGTTGGACAGATCAATTTGGAAAGCATATAGAATTGGTCTAGTCAAGGCTGATTTGCAGGTTGATATCGTATTGGCTGCTAATCCCTGTCCATGAAGGTGAATAAAGAAGGACATGCAGAAATCAATCGTGATTTCTTTAGGATTTTTTGTCTTGACAAAGGAGACCCATTTCCTCCAGGATGATTCATATTGCCGTCTCGTGGATTCGGTCTTGTATTCCTCTAGGAAGTCCAGACTTTTCTTCGAGATCCCAAACCTCTTCTTTGCGGCTAGGGAGAGAAAATCATGAGATGAAGGTCCTTGATTTTCGATGATGATGCGAAGACAGTCGACTTCTGTACTTGTTGAGAGAGAACTGGGCCCGGGAGAGGGATCAGCTTGGGCTGCAGCTCCAGGACCAGGGGGTACCAGTTGCTCCGGGGCCACTTGGGAGCCACTAGGGCCGCTGTCCCTTTGAAGGTTCTCAGTTTGGAGAGGACTTTCAACAGAAGGTTGGTGGGAGGGAACAGGTAGATCTTGGACCATCTGTTCCAGTCCAGTGACATGGCATCCACTGCTTCTGCTTTGGGGTCCTCGTACGGGGCTACATACAGAGGAAGTTGATTGTTGTCGCTCGTTGCAAAGAGATCTATCTGAAGTTCTGGGACTTGGTGAGAGATGAAGGAGAACGATCTTGCGTCTAGAGACCATTCCGACTCTATCGGGTTTGTCCGAGATAGAGCATCCGCTGTCACGTTGCGGAATCCTTGTAGGTGAACTGCAGACAGGTGCCACTTCTTCTTCTCTGCCAGACGGAAGATTGGGAGAAGCACCTGATTTATCTGGGGCGATCTTGAGCCTTGGCGATTGAGACAACGAACTACCACCGAGTTGTCTAGGGTTAGACGGATGTGGATCGAGGGCGGCGGGGATAACTTCTTCAGTGTTAGAAGGACCGCCATGGCCTCCAAGATGTTTATGTGGAACGTCTTGAACAGGGGAGACCAGGTACCTTGAGCCTGTTTCTGGTGGGAGTGACCTCCCCAACCTTCCAGTGAGGCATCCGTGTGGATGTTGAGTGATGGAGGAGGGTGTTGGAGAGGAATGGACCTTTTCAGGGCCTTTTCTTCCGACCACGGCTTTAGGAGGCGTCGCAGTCTGTTTGGAAGCCGTCTCTTGAGGTCTCTTCGAGCGATGGATGCCGAACGTCTCCAGACTCCCGCGGCATCCTTTATCTGTGCACGAAGCACTGGGTTTGTCACTGAGTCGAACTGTAGAGAGCCTAGAACTCGTTCCTGCTGTCGTCTTGAAATGCGCTTGGATTTCAGTAGTCGCTTGACAGACCCTGCTATTTCCTTCCTTTTCTTCTGGGGGATGGAAAGGCGGTGTGACTGAAGGTTCCAGTGGATTCCCAACCACCGAAACTTCTGAGCTGGAGAGAGGCGAGATTTTTTCTCGTTGATCTTGGATCCCAGGTGTTCTAGGTACTGGGTAACTTCGTTGCAAGAATTTGCACAATCTTCGGGCGATGGAGCCCAGACTAGCCAGTCGTCGAGGTAGGCCATCACCTGGACGTTTCTTAGGCGGAGTTGTTGTACTATGGCATCCGCCAGTTTTGTGAAGATCCGAGGGGCCACGTTGAGGCCGAAGGGCATAGCCCGGAAGGCGTAGCTTTTCCTTTGGAGTCGAAATCCTAGGTAGGAGGAAGCGTGATGGTTCATTGGAACATGCCAGTAGGCATCCGCCAGGTCTATAGAGACCGTGTAGGAACCTCGAGGCAGAAGGGTCCTTATTTGTTGAAGCGTCAGCATCTTGAATTTGTCGTTCGTTATGAACTTGTTGAGGGGGGATAAGTCCAGAATGACTCTGAGTTTGTCTGAGTCCTTCTTGGGGACACAAAACAGTCTCCCTTGGAACCTGGTGGACTTTACCTTCCTTATCACCTTCTTGTTCAAGAGGTCTAGAACATATTCTTCCAGAAGGGGGGTTGATTGTTGGAAGAATTGCTGGAAGATTGGGGGTGGTTGAGTCCAACTCCAGCCTAGACCCTTCTTGACGATGCTGTGCGCCCAGGGATCGAAGGTCCAACGATCCTGGAATTGGCGGAGTCTTCCTCCCACCGGAAGCACTTCATTGCTTCTGGTGTCCCGAGGGCTTGCTGCCTCGGCCGCTAGATCCCTTTCCTCCTCTACCTCTGGAGGGACGGCGAGATGCGTCTTTGCTTGCACCCCTGAATGAGCCTCTACCTTTGGCACGAAAGGTAGTTGATTGTTGCTCAAAGGCAGGGGTGAAGACCGGTGACTGTGACAACACCGGTTGGGGGACCAATTGAAAGGTCTGTTGTGGTTGGGCACCCACTTGGGAGGTAGCGGGTCCCGGAAACTGACGTCTTTGCTGACGTTGCTGGGGTTTTGGCTTTTGGGATTTCCTCTTAGGTTGAGGTCCGTCGTCCTGAGAGGGTTTCCTTTTCCTGGACATGCCCCACTTGTGGAGAAGGTTCCTATTCTCCGTGGCGGCTCTGTCAGTGATTTCCTTCACAAGGTCAGAAGGAAAGAGGTGTTTTCCCCAGATGTTGGAGGAAATAAGCCTCCGGGGTTCGTGTTTCACGGTGGCACCAGCAAACACGAATTCACGACAGGCTCTTCGAGCCTTTATGAAGTGGTACAAGTCCTTCATTACAGTCAATAAGTGGGATTTGGAGAGTACCATGTAGTGGTCTGGTACTCTGGTGTCACAGGCCATAACTTCAAGTTGGACTTGATGAGATAGGGATGCTGCAAGCCTCTCCTTCGTATCTTGTTCCCGACGAAGGAGGTGATCGTTGAGCTTAGGGAGGTCTTCATTAAACTGACGTCCGGCGACGTCAGGATCGAGCCTTCCCACGACGAAAGTATGTTGGACATCTTTCCAGTGTCGAGCGTCAGGGGGGGTCACTATGGAGAAGGGTCTGCACTCCTCCAATGCAGGGCAGGGTTTCCCTTCATCCGCAGCTTTAAGGCATGCAGCTAAGGCCTTTTCCAAGAATGGAAGAACCGCAGTTTCAGGTGCAACGTAAGTAGGGTGCTTCTTGCTCAAGGCCAGAAGCTTAGAGCAGGTAAAGCCTCTACTCTTGAATGCGGCGGCTAGCATAGCCTGGGCCTTTGCGAGATCGAACACTATCTCTTCCTTAGGTTCGGTCTCTTCCTTCGAGGCAGGTTCGGAACGAAGCCGGACGTAACAGTCCGGGTAGGCCTCAAAGTTTGGGAAGAACTCCACATCTTCCAAAGGGACCGTGCCGATCTTATCACTGACAAAGATCCTGCCGGTCGCGATAACCATATGCTCTGCATACCTCCACGGGTTGGCATGAGAGCAAGCGGGGAGATCCTTGACCGAAATCCTCTTCGGTTCTCTGGATCCTATCATAGACCTGATGGACTCCTGGTTCTCCTTCAGCCTGTCGTCCATGACGGCTCTAATCAGTCGGATCAATTCTTGAGTGGAAGAAGAAGGATCCGGAGTCGAGGAGGTAGACGGAATAGACACTTCCGTCGGTGTAGGAGTAGGAGGGGGGATGGACGGGGGAGCGACCTCTTGCTCCGACTCGGTGTATTCCACCTTGTCTTCGTCATCTTCGGCTCCTTGAGCCATAAGCGTTTTCTCCGTGTCTTCCGAGACATCCGAAATCTGTTCGTCATCTTCGGAATCCAAACGGCACTCGTGCATGGACTGAGCCATGACTACATCAGGTTCCACCGTAATTTGGACAGTGGGGATCACGTCTTTGGGTACCACTGAATCAGGGGAGGCCTTAGGGAACAACAGTGACCTCAGTTCTTCGGTGGCCGGGTAAGGTCCGGTAGCATTTTTCTGGAAGCCACGCACCCACTTGCGTAGCTTTTCACGAGAAATGTCTCTGATCTCCGCTGAGGGAGGGTTATGGAAGGCTTCAACTAGGTGAGCCTGACAGACCGTACAGTTCAGTGGATTCCAAAACTTCAAATCCCCTTTCTTGTCTGCACAAGGGGCGTGAGTCCTGCAAGCCGTATGCCCGTAAAACTGCGGGCGTTTCACAGCGCAGAAGGCGAAATCACACTTCATCTGCTCCTCCTGTGGAAGAAAGAGAAAATGAGTATGGGGGAGTCATAAGAATGGCTCTTAAACTAAGTTAATATTAATTATTAATTTTAACTTAATGAAAGGTGTGATGCATAGAGATTGAAATAGTAAAGGAAAACATGCTCCATGCATCTCGCCCGGCTGGTTACCATAAGCTTGGTCCCTGGATAATCCGAGTGACCGAAGGCACCGGATATAATTCCTTAGAGCTCCATAGTATATTGGAATTCCGTGGAAAATCCAAGGGCAAGATTGGGACCGAGATCATTCGGTCCCAAGCTAGGGGCTAGAAGGCCTCTTTTAAAGGTAACTGCTTCTGGCAACCAGCCGTGCTAAGATGCACGCAGCATGCTGGAATTTAGAAGAATGCAAAGAGACAGCATGATCACTAACAGAACAGTACCAAGGTACTGATCTTAATAGTAGAAACAGTCTATCTGTTTGCGATATAGGGCTATCATTGTCATATGATAGCTATAGGAAGGGGGTGCAAGTATTCTTGACGCCTCCGGGGGCATCCGGCAAGCCGCCGGCATGCCGGAGTTCGCTCCAGCAGAGATTCTGGCATTAGGACAGACAATGTTTAAAGTCAGTCATATACCAGGTTGGCGGCCGCCGGCACAACGGCGGGACGCCGGCAGGGAGCGGCGGCTCCGGCAGTCGGAGGATGCCGGATTGGTGACTGGGATAAGGATGGTTAAAGCTGTACCGGGTTGCCGGCAGTAGATGCCGGCACTCCGGCGGCCGACCGGCGAGCGGACGACAAGCTAGGAGGAGGAGAGCCGCCGGTAGTAGCCGGCGGCAGCCGGCAGTCCCTCGGTACACGGGGGGCTGGCGGCAAGGTTAGGGAGAGTCACCAAGGTAGGAGGCAGGTATTGCCGACAATAGAGGCGGCAAGAGACCGGCACCCGGATAGGGAGAGAGAAAGGGGGGGAGGGAAGGAATGCAGGAAGTACCGTCATGGACTCCAGACATCCCCCCCTCCCCTGAGAGGGTGTACCCATGATAGAGGCTGGCTCTAACATCCAGGAGCAGGGGTCACTGAGGACCGGGAGCAAGGTAGCCCAAGGGAGGGCTAGGGGACACCCAAAGGGGGGGGAGACTCCCATATGCAGAACTATTCTAGCAACTAACCTTATAGAACACTATGAAGGTATATGTACCAGAGCGGACTGCACATGGAAGCTCGGGTAGCCCTACTATTCCACCCTAAGGAGGAGTTGTAGGACAGGGGACAGATGGGTATAGACTAACCTAAGCATAGGCTAGGCTATACAAGAGATAGGTGGGGAGGGAGAAGAGAGAAGTCTTCCAAGGAAGGGTTTCTGTACCAGAGCGGCCACTAGGGAAAGGGAGGACACTCCCTAACCTAAGATCAGGCAGATCGGCTAAAACGGTGCAAGAGTACAGTTTCAGCATGGAACAGAGAAACCTTCCTAACCCAACCTAGAGCAGGGCTAAAAGTCCTGAACTAGGAAAGGAAGAAGACATATCGCTATCGCAGGAAAGTCATAGACGATCCTAGCCATAGAGGTAGGGCTAGCCTAACCTCACTCTCGGACGCAACCCTAAGGGAGGTTCATTCCCTTAGGGAGGACAGAGAGGCGATATATACTCTATTAGACAATTCATCCCTTTACTCAGAAAAGGAATCAAGGCTAATTAGAGGGAATGCCAAGGCAGGGGATGAAGGAAGCATATAGGGGTCCTACCAGTAGGTTAGGCTAGAAAGAGTCACTGACTAGCCTATCCCCTATATGGTCCCTGAAGGCGAAAACATTTGCATCACTGTCAAAAGTATTGTAAAATAATGCCACTATCTTCATAACTTAGCCTAGGATCACTAATAAATCATGCATGAACACTTGTATGTAGGCTCCTGGCCTGGGGGCTATAGTAGCCGACTGGTATGAGGTCAATCGATGACCGATAAAAAGCGTCTAAACACGATATAAAAGTTCCTAGCTATGAAGACTAAATAAACTAATGTAATCGATTAGTAAATAAGGCCGGAAAACGTTGTTGTGGCTAACTAAATAAGGCATGCATAACAACAACGACGCCATAAAATGGCGGGTCCGGTAGAGGCACAGCTCTGCCACAAAATAGCAATTATCTCGGAAAGTAATATTTACTTTACGGCCAGAGCTTAATTAAACAATACTGGAACCTTGTACTCAACTTTCCAGAAGAAGGCGAGGCTGAAGGTAACGACATAACGAAGATGCAAAACGATAAAGTTAACACAGGGAAAATCCGTCTAAGTAGGGCAGCTACTAAACAAAGGATGAAGACGGGCGTGACGTCATCTGAGCAATGGCGTCCGTTTGTTTACGTCTCGAGTATCAGTAGTAGCCACGAGTGAGATTGGCTGTGGAGCGGCTCCCAGCTATTCTCAGTCCTTACACACCGAAGCATTAAC
>NC_090741.1:87005829-87013329 GCF_036898095.1 Palaemon carinicauda | reverse complement strand
AAAATTACATTCCAAAAAGCCTGTAAAGACATTTTACAAAAAACAGTCATGCACACAGAACATATAACAGAAAATTACCCCACTCAAGTCCACACAAAACTGCGTGAGAAATTAGAAAAAAAAAATTTATACAGAAAAATAAATTGTATTTATTTTTGTACACTGGAGGGCACAGGATGCAAATTTCTCACCACTAGAAATTTGCATCATACCTTATAACTATAACATAAGTCGAGTCAAATTTCTGCTCCTAATGGCAGCTTTCCTGAGAGTCCTTTGGGGTGAACTCTCATTAATAGACAACTTACGGGAGCTCTGTTTGTCGTCATTATCTGAATTGTAGGATGCATCTGGAACTACCTTAAGATAAGGGATTAACGTAGTGACATGTCTTTTAATCAACTCACGAGTCTTCCCTTTAAGTATAGTAGCCCCGGTAGTTTCCCCCAAATCATTCTCCTCTATACCCTTCACAATTCCCAATGGAAAATTAATGGTTTTAGTGTTTGGTTCTTTGATGAGGACTATATCACCAATGCCCAACTTCTGGTGACAAACTGGTCTATATCTGTCCTTGCGGTCCACAGCCTGAGCTACCAGGGTACTTAAAAACTCATTCTGGTAAGCTTCTAGAAGATTATACCTAACCTTACGAAGTTTTTCATACTCATCCTTTATTATTTCTGTAGGGCTGCTACTCATCTTCCACTCAGGATCATCAGGTACCTCTTGTAAATCTGGAATTAAATTCAACGACACCAGCTCATACCCCTTGACTAACATTTCTGGAGTTATGGGCTCTGGGCAAGAATTTGCCTCAAGTCTCCCTTAAAGATTCCTTAAAGGCTATTGGCCTCTTATTAGCTAAATGAACAACATTACACACTAAATATTCAAAATCAGGCAAAGAAAGTACCCAAGTTTTAATAGCTGAAAAAATAAGTTTCTTCACTAATTTTACGCAAGACTCTACAAAGTGATCCTAGCTTACTATGGCCTTTAAAGAATTGCTGAAACTTTACATGCTTAATGCCATTAGACTCCAAATACAATTTAGTGTCAGGATCATTGATGAAGCTAGTGATTATGTTACCTCCTGCCACCAACTGCGAGCCTGGATCACTAACACAAAGCTGCGGGAATCCATATTCAAAAACATGTAATGAAAAGGCTCTCAAATACTCATTCACACTTAAATCTCGACATATCTTCAAATTAATAGCCCTTGACCAAGTGCAGGTGAAATACAAAATCCATACCTTCATCTTTTCAGCTCCCTGTTTAACATCAAATGGTCCAATGAAATCAACAAAAATATTAGAAAATGGAACAGCAGGGGGACTAGAACGAAATTCTCGATAAGTGTTCTGGTTCAATCTCACACTTCTTGTGTTAAACCTGTGGCATGAAACACATGGTTTAATGGCATTCTTAATGACAGAAAAATGTTTAGGAATGAAAAAGCACTTACGAAGCTCAGATAGGACAGAATAGCAACCACCATGCAATAATTTGGCATGTGTATCCATTATAATTAGTTTAGTCAACTAACTCTTGGGATAAAGCAATATAGGAAACTGTTTGTTATGTCCATACCATTTCTTGAACTTTGATTTTACTCTTAAAATGCCATCTGAATCTATGAACACATTAAGTTGGCTCACAAGTGGAGGTATATCCTTCAAAGGTTTACTTGAGAGTCTGAAGTAAGAAAATATTTCCATAAAGTGTTTCTGTTGATCTTCTAGAATTAATTTCCTTAGAGCTAAAGCAGAATAGTTTACATTATTCAAATTCTCTACTTCAACTCCCGCTTTCCTCTTCCAGTGGTCAACACAAAGCATTTCCCTCCTGTAAATCAATTTAAGCTTTTCTAAAGTAGAATATTTCTCATGTTCAAGAAGAGGTTCACCTGGAAACGCACTCTGCTCAGCAACAGAAATACTAAGGGTATTGGTGTTTGAGCTAGGAACTGTGAAATAAAGAAACTCATTGCCAGGCACCACCTCAGGACCTGAAATAAAGAATGATTTAGAGACAAGTCTAGGAGAAAGGCATCGGGTGACACAGTCTGCTGGATTGTCTTTTCCAGCTATAAATATAAAACTGACAGGTCTAATTTCACATAATTTCCTGATATTGCTTATCCTATTCTGTACAAATACTGAATGCTTCTGCATTTTGGAGTATGTACATTCTGATGCTTGCAGCCACTGCAAAGCACAACTGGAATCACAGTACAAATCTAAGCCATCAATGTCAATGGACTTCGCACACGAAGGATCAGCCAGATCTTTATAAATCTCCATCAGGGTTTCTACCCCTAATGATATAGCATTCAACTCCAGTGCTGGAACGGACTTACCTTTCAACAACTTATTGATCAAGCGGTTCTTTGCCTGCAAAAAGCTAATCTCACCCGAGTCAATATCTTCAATGTATACCACAGTACCATAAAAATCACGACTTGCATCTGTGAATGCTTTCAGTCTAAATTTTCCATTTCTTTGCCCAATGAACCTCTTGACTTTCACCGGCTGGGAACCATTCACCTGCCTGCAAATGTTCCTCCATTCCCTTTGGAGACTGGGGGATAGTACTTGATCCCAAGCCAGCTCCTTTGAGCACTGAAGTCTATGCATATTAAGTCTACTTCTATTAAAGACAGGAATATTAAAACCAAAAACATCAAAGTTACTGGCAATAGTCTGCAAAACCTTACGTTTTGTATCAGCATCTGGGTTTAGCGAGAATTCCTTAGTATAAATTACATCATCAGCTCTATTCCATACAATACCAAAAAGGCTATTCTCAACCGGAGTATTGATTTCAAACTTTGCATCAATTTCAGCCTGAAGGGTAATATCATTTGTTACTAACTGTTGTATCTCAAACTTATATGGGTTGAAAATATACGGCAACTGTGAACAAGCCCACTTCAAATACTGAGAATCAGCAGAACCAACAGCTCCATTGTCCATATAAAATAGAGAGTACAACAATAACTTAAGGTTCCTCAGCTGTGGGTCTGGTTCATATTGGTGCACAAGTATATAATACAGAGCTAGCATGAGTAAAAATGGACTACAACGAAGACCAAAACTAAGTCTAACATTCTTGTAGGCTACAAGAGAATAATCGTTCTTCTGTACACTTTTGAACCAAAAAAACAGCAACCTAGCTTGATCATTATTGTTCAAGGACAACATGTTAAAAGATTTCTTAAGATCATACGTTAATAACAACTTATCAAACCTCAAGTGTAAGAATGCTGAAGACAGCTTCTGGTTAAGGTTAGGTCCTGGATCTATACACTGATTATGAGAGAAACCACACTTAACTTTGACAGTTTCTTTGAGATTAGACAAAAACACAATACGGCACTTTGTGGTTTCTTTCTCAGGCCTAAAAACAGCCATGTGTGGGAGAAATGAATAATTTGGATGCTCTGCCTTAAATGAATCCAAGTCTGAAATCTTCTCAATTACTCCATCTTTTAACTGATCCCTAATTACCTGATCAACTAACTGCAAATGCCCATCCTTTTTCCGTAATTTCTTAAGATTTGCCTTTAGTATCAACCTTGAGAGATTTTCGTTAGTTGATAACCTATGTGCAATTTTGCTATTCCACAAGAGGGGAACTATAAGTCTTCCATCCTTTTCCCTTGAAAAATTACTCAACGCAAAATTCACCCACTTCTGATTAGTCTCTAACATAATACTTTCAGCACTATTGGCGTCCAGATTCAAAAAGCGGCGGCATTCGTGTTCAAGCACTTCATCAGTAGCCTTGAGCAATTTAGATTCTACAATCTGACCTTTATCATCTAACACTGCTATGTTGCTGCCTACCTCAAGTTCCTTGTAATGTAGGTCACACACTTCATCATCCAAAAGAGGGTCAATTTGTATTTTACATAAGAAAGAACAGGTAGCAATTTGGGAGCAAGAGGAAAAATCAGTCCTGCTTGAACGTAGTGGATTAATTACTTCTAACCTCTCATTACAAATATTAGGCAGACCCAAAAATTTTATATTTTTGCTCAAATTTTCAAGGTTTCCCATTAGCAAAATACCATGCTGTGATTCAGTGTATACTGAAGGGGGGTTACAACCAAAGGCTACATCTTTACCCATTAAAGCGTAATGTGCATCAGATCCCAATAAAACCTGAACATTATCAATACTGTCACTGTCTTTACAAAGTTTCTTATCTGCCAATATGAATCCCTTATTCTCGAACGATTCCACTATCTTGCCTAACCCTGGAAGATTTAACTTTATATTAATGCTAGGAACCACAAGTGCAGGAACATTTGAAATACAATTGCCGAACTTCATAGGAAGTTGAATAAGTCTGCTTATATATTCTTTAGAACCATTAAACCCATTAACAGTTAATTTTACACTAGGTTCAAGAACAGGCAAACTACACTTATTAAGCAAGCTCTCTGTAACAAAGGAACTCTTGAGAACAGCTATCCTTAAGACCTCTAAAAATACCATCCACTCCAGGGACAGTAAATGAAAAGGAAGGGAGTACTGTCTTATTGACAATACTGGGAAGAACTGCAATACTACTATTCACTTCATTAATGGAAGCTTCCCTCTTAACATCAGCTTTACCCGAATGTATTGGAGTACCTTCTTTATGCTTTCCTTCAGGGGGCGAAAGCTTAACTTCAGAAGACTGAGCACAGACAGTGAAAATGAAGCCCCGAACATTTCACGCACTTTTGACGAAATTCAAATCTACATTGCCTACTCATATGGTTAAGATTCCCACATTGAAAACATCCTTTCAGTATTTTCAAACGCTGAAGCTTTGCTTCTGGAGTGTCATAATGTTTGCATTTAAATATAGAATGATTATTTTCACCTTCTACACAAAGTGTACAATAAAACCTCCTAACCTCAGGCAATGTTTTAATAGCTAAACTAGTAGTTTTCTGTCTAACACTAGATTGAAGAGTACGTAAAGAAACTTCACTTTTCAAGCAATTCTCATACCTCTCACAGGCAATAAAAAAATTGTCCATTATCTCCTGAACAAAAGGATAAGTCTTTGTAGTAATCTGAACCAATTCCCTCTTAAACTTGTCATTAAGTCCATTCCACATGAAATATTGAATAAAATCATCAGGAGTCATTTTAAGAGTCTTCACAGACTCAACAACTGTTCTTAAAATGGAAATAAACTTAAAAGGGTCATCAGATTCCCCCAATCTTAAACTCGTCAATGTTTTTATAGTAGAAGTTTTACGAACTACTTCCGAGGCAAAGGCTAACTTAAGCAAGTCTTTGGCGTCCTTGTAAGTCTGTTTGTCAGCTTCCAACGAATTCAACAAAACTTTAGCCCTTCCCTCTACCTGCTGTCTCAAAAGAAGTAACAAATCTCTGTCTGGGTAACTAAATGATTGGGTAGTGCTTTCAAACTCTGATATAAACCTAATGAAATCCTCCCCATCCGTACTACTGAACTTTGTTAATGGAGCTGTGGGCTGTTTAAGAAGACTTTTAGCAACCTCAACAGTTCCAGGTGCAGATGCCACCTCTAGGTGAGGAATACAATATTCTATCCTATCAAAATATTCAATACAGGTTGCAATCTCTGACTCCCTAGCATCCTCACTGAACTCCACATCCAAAATTCTAAGGGAAAATATTTCATCATTCAGATCAATAAGTAGTCTTTTATGACTTAGCAGTAAAATTCTTTCAGAAATTTTTTGCCCAGCACTGAGAGTCGAAATGGACTCTATACGATTATAAATATCCGTAACCTTCTTCCTGATTACCTTGCGTTTTGAGATTAATGTTTTAAGATCAGACATCGTGAAGGAATAAATACAAAAAATATTAAATTCTTAGTCTTTTAAATGCGATATCAACTTAACACTTACCACCACCCTCTAAATAAAAGAGCTTAATAGACAATAACAACTTCCAAATGGACAAAAAAGTTAAATAAGCAAATATATAAAATAGTTAACCTAGACACCGCGGATAATGCTTCAACGAGGGAAAAATCTCAATTCTAAAATAAACCGTACCGAAATAATTGGAAAATAAAGCGAAACAAGTCTCTCCCCCTCCCCCCATTCCGACTTTACCGAGCACTAAGTGAGCAAACGACCAACCTCCACATACACCACCTGACGTGCCCCACGTTGGGCGCCATATACAGAAAACGAAATCGATAACACAACATATATATTTTAAGGTGGTGAAACATGGAGGTAAAAATAAAATACAAAACTCAATTCAGTATTTTGATAAAAAAGTATAAAGTACGAACAATCCTATTGAATTAACAATATCCTCTTTAGTTTCAATGACCTTTCTGTTATCGGCTATCGACTCTGCATCATAACCTGTAAGTTTAGACAGTTACATTATAAACAAAAATTACCACTGAAGGCACAAACGTTAATATGAAACTATATCGCTTAATCTACGGGCAATACATAAAAATTCTTAATTACCTATCGAGGATAAATTGGTCAGGTTACAATTACCGGTCGTTACTGTACCCAGGTAAGCCTACCACACCTACAATGAACAAGAAGGAAAGGGAACTAATTACAGGTAGACCAACAATGTCAAATATTCTCAAATAAATAATATCGACATATAATATCAGTAACTAATTAATAACCTACCAGCGGAAAACAACACCATCCGTATAATGGGCTAAGACTGATCGATACAATCCAACTGTAACACTAGCATTCGAAGAACTGTACGAGAAAAAATAAAGTAACAAAACTATTACGGATGCATAATGCATGAAAAGTTTTACGTAACTTGTCCTTACAGAGTTATTTTATTGTTATTTTAGGTCACGTCAGGACTTCTGAAACCTCAACTAAAAGACACTAATGGCCTTACCTTAGCTAAAGGGCGAAGCATGTATGGCTTAAGTGAAGGATTTTATATCAATCATGCGCTCCGTGCAAGATGCAAAGTCCAGAGATGGGGAGAGAGAGAGTGAGCCTGTATTTAGCAAAGAGCCATTTTCAAAATGAAAGCACAAACGTCGACAGGATCCATTTGTAGTAAATGTCTTCCACTCAACAAGTCTGTTTAGCGCTCTTCATAGCAGCTCAGTACCCACGGTGTCCAAAAGTGAAAAGCGAGAGTGAACCCCTTAAGCTACACTCTCCGTTGAAGTAGCAGAATTCACTGACGACCATTTCTCCGCCGTGTCACACGTTAGCTCGGAAACCAAAACAAAGATTAGTTCCCGAGAATTATTGCTTGTCTTGGTCCTTAAGACCACCCAACAACAGATAAGGCCATTATGCAAATTAATTTAAAATTACATTCCAAAAAGCCTGTAAAGACATTTTACAAAAAACAGTCATGCACACAGAACATATAACAAAAAATTACCCCACTCAAGTCCACACAAAACTGCGTGAGAAATTAGAAAAAAAAAATTTATACAGAAAAATATATTGTATTTATTTTTGTACAATATATATATATATATATA
>NC_090741.1:86993329-87000829 GCF_036898095.1 Palaemon carinicauda | reverse complement strand
TTATTATCTTAATTCAAGTTTTCTAAGGTATAGATGCACAGGAATCATACATGTATTAATTATACGATTTTGCACTGGATATATCGTTTTAAAAATTCAATTCCAATATTTGCTGAACTTTTTCTTTTTCATTTGATATGCTCAAAATTATATATAAACTCTTTTGCAAAAATATAATGTAAATAAATATTTAAAGCTGGAATATAATATTTATTTTAATGTTGTTACTATTCTTAAAATATTTTATTTTTCCTTTTTTTCTTGTCCTTACTGGTAATAACCCAGTTAGGAAAAGCCTCTGCTATAAGCCCCTGGGATTATAGCATCCTGCTTTTCCAATTTAGCATGTAATGATAATAATAATAAAAAAAAAATCTGTGAGATATAATGAATTTTGCTGCTCATTTACCAGGTCTAAAATATATTACACATTTAAATAAAGGTATGTTTGTTTGTAAGTTTACATACAGGCACAGATACTCATATAAATATATATATATATGTATATATATATATATATATATATATATATATATATATACATATATATATATATATATATATATATATATATATATATATATATATATATATATATATATATATATATGTATATATATATATATATATATATATATATATATATATATATATATATATATGTATATATATATATATATATATATATATATATATATATATATATATATATATATATATATATATATATATATATATATATATATATATATATATATATATATATATACAGCTACTGTATAGCAGTGGTCGCCAACAGGTGGTCCTTGAAAAATTTTGATGGTCAGTAGAATAATTTGGACATTATTTAGATTTTCAAATTTTCAAAATCCTCTTCAAGCAACCCTGAAACAAGTTGCACAGAAGATAGAAAGCCCAGTGTTGCCAATTTATCATTTTATGGCAATATAGCTTTAAAAAGTGGAATTAAACGTTTATCAGAAAAAACAATTCATTAATTAATGGCATTATATCAAATTACTACCTGTTTCAGAAGTTGCCCCCCCCCCCTCCCCACCCGTCATTGGAAATTACTCCACCGTCGCGTTTCTAGCTAGGGACCATGAAAGACATGGAAACTCTCTTTAACCAGAAGCCGCTCGGTGGTGTTCTTCAAATTTCTCCGGATGGATATGATTTCTTTTTAAATTTTAGGCGTCCGCCAGAGTTGTTACAGTTGTCTAGGATGACAAAAGACGAACGCTTTCTCCTGGAACTTGCTATTTTTCATTCGCCGTTTCTTACATGCTCACGATACGTATTTGATACCAAACTCTCTTTCAGTTCCTTCATTCCATTGCATAACACCACTACATTCAACGGTTGAGTGATTTCAAACTAGGTTCATTTGACTAAGGAGTCATTTCAAACTTGTGGGGAGTTTAATATACGGTTGAGTAGGCTACTTTCAAACTAGGTTCATTTGACGTTTAAGTCATTTAAATTCACGGGGAGTTTAAAATGAATTGGAGAAGTCTTCTAAAATGGATATTCATTTGAACAGGTTACACAGGCTCCAGTTAGAGCCAGACAACAGTGAAAGAGAGCTGCAGAACCCAAAAGTCCATCACTAACTTTGGTAAATGCGGATATCAGGATCACTTCCTATTTTTATTGTAATTTCAATGTTTTCCTTTAGGTTTTTGTTGACATTTTAACAAGTCTTTTGGTGTATCTTTATAAATCATAAGAATTATAAGTGAGGCCTATCAAACACGATGCACAACTTTTGCTCCAAGCTATCAATTCTTCTTTTTTAATTCAAATAAAATAGGAACTGCTAGCCCAATAATGAATGAGAAAAAGAAAGCAAAAATTTTACAATTCTTTAGTAAAACAAAATATAGATTAACTAATGTTAATAGTAATACCTCACTTAGCCGTGAGCAGATCAGTTATTCGGAGCATCCACAGTCCTCTCCAGGTATCATTAAAAAGAACATTCGAACTAGAAGCGAAAAGAAAAAACTCAAAGCATCAAGAAAATATAATCTGAACTACTTGAAATTTGGATTTATTCAAGAACCTGGTAATAAGTTGGATCCCGCTCTCTTTGTATTGTGTTCTGGGAGCTTATCTAATACTGCAACGAAACATTAAAATCTCGAAAGACACTTGTAATTAAAACACCCTGATTTAGATAAAAAATAACTTTAATATTGCAAAGAATGCGTGGAAATATGCACAAGAAAGCAGGTGTTTTTAAAGAAAATGGTTGTAGAAGATAAGCCCTTATTAAAGAGTTTCTATAAAATAGTACGAAGTATGAAGTTGAATCGTAACAAAACTCATAGTATGATTGTAAGTAGGTCAAAGACGGTGGCTCCTCAACATCCGGATCTCAGTATTGATATATTTTTTTTAAATCTGTATGACTCTTTTAAAATTTTAGGTGTGATTCCCGAGATCAAAATTTACATTTGAGAAACACATTAATTCTATGTCTTCTTCAATTGCAAAAAAAATTGGCGTATTGAGAAAGTCTTTTAAGATTTTCGGTGATCAATCTATTATGAAAAAGTGTTTTAATTCTTTCATTCTACCTTAATTTGAGTATTGTTCTCCTGTTTGGCCTTCAACTGCTGATTCTCATCTTAATTTGTTGGACAGAAACTTACGGTCCATTAAATTTCTTATTCCTGATCTGCATTTTAATCTTTGGCATCGTCGTTCAATTATTTCATTATGCATGTTGCATCAGATTTTTCATAACTTTGACCATCCTTCAAGTTCAAATCTCCCAGGACAATTCTATCCTTTTCGTAATACTAGGCAGGCAGTTAATTCTAATAGCCAGGCCTTCTCCATCATGAGGCTCCATACTATACAGTATTCTAGAAGTTTTATTCCAGCTGTTACCAAGTTGTGGAATGATCTTCCTAATCGGGTAGTTGAATCAGTAGAGCTTTAAAAGTTCAAAGTTGGAGCAAATATTTTTTATGGTGACCAGGCTGACTTGAGTCTTTCAATAGTTTATATATGACATATCTGTTTTTGGTGTTGTTAATAGTTTACTCTATATATGAAATTTCTATTTTGACGTTTTTACTGTTTTTGGAATGATTTATTTTCTATTTCTTCCAATCATTTATTTATTTCTTTATTTCCTTTCCTCACTTGGCTATTTTTCCCTATTGCAGCCCTTGGGCTTATAGCATCTTACTTTTCCAACTATGGTTGTAGCTTGGCTAGTAATAATAATAATAATAATAATAATAATAATAATAATAATAATAATAAAATGCCCAAAAATAAAAAGCCATATACGACTGGAGAAGAATTAATAAAGCCTTGCATGTTACAAGCCTGTCAGAAGGTTTTAGGAAAATAGGCTGTACAGACAAGTAATTCCCATGTTTTCTAACTCTGATATTCGCATATTTGAATACATGACTGAAGATAATGAAAATCAATTAATATAAATATTAAAAAAAGTCAAAATTTTATTCAATTTAGCTTGACGAATCATCAGACGCAAGAAACAAGGTACTTCCTTTTTTTTTGAGATAGTTGAATGTAAAGGAGAATTACAGGAACTACTTTCTTTGCTCAACTTAAACGGTAGAACAACTAGATCTGAAATTTTTAAAGCACTTTATAGTTATTTCATGGAACAAGGAACTGAATGGATATAAATTTTTTGGGATATGTACAGATGGTGCCCTAAACATTACTGGATATCGTTAGGAGTTGTTGTAAAGGTGGGAAATATTGGTCACCTAAAAATTTTGTCCACACACTGCATTATAGATCATGAGCAACTTGTACCGACAAATAAGTCCCCAGAACTACACGAAGTATAATCAGATGTTATTGAATTTATAAATGAAATTCGACAAAAAAAAAAACGCTCTATTATCGAATATTTGAAGGACTTTGTGAAGAAATATGGCCTCGGTATAGGCCTACTCACCTCCTTTTTCACGATGCCCTCGACTCATTCACGCAACAGAGTAACTGAAATTATTAGCGCTCAGACAGTGGATTTCACAACCAATGTTAGCGACTTTAAATAAGCGAAATTTGAACAGCGCCATTAGCACACTTTTTTTAGTGTGATTGAGGCGTAAACAAAACACACCTAACTGATAACCAGACAAGGAACCATCGGCTACCATCGTGTTTTTTCCGAGTCAGCTATCCTTTCTAACTCGATCTTGTGCCAAAGTCGAGGAATGAAAAATCATAAAGCCCCGGTGCCTCACCTTAAAGAGTCACAAGATATGAACCACCTTGTCCACCCACCCAGCCTTGGTACAACAACCAGAACACCGAAGTAGAAGACTATGATTACACTACGTCTCATCCTGCCCAGCATCTACCTCCACCAGAGACCATTGACAATACATTTACCAGGCCTAGCATATTCAGGCTTACTCCCGGCTCCAACACGACCTCCTAAGCTGCCATAGCCGCAATGGAGGCCAAGAATCCACAGCTAAAGATGATAAGACCCAATTGCCTAAGACAACTCATCATCTCCGCCCAGGACAAGGAATCCATGGACCTCATAATGCACCAGGAGAATGTCCAACACTTCCCCCCTTCAGACAAGATTACGACCATAATTATCAACTATGACCTGGACCTACCACTCGATTCAGTGCTAAACCACCTATCCATTCTCTCAGCCCAGAAATGCGAGGGGAAATCAGAAGCTCCCACAAGCTTGAAACAGTCCACAAGGGATAACAACCTCCACATATCTCCTCTGGTTACTGGGAACCTTCTACACGGAGGAATACTTCCTATAGCCCCTCAGATGCTTCAGATGTCAGAAGTTAGGACACCACAGGAGCAGCAGACAGCACCCCGCCGACCACTGCATCACCACGTTCAAGACTGGACAACACACGTTGCAAAGTGCCCCAACTGCTGAGGATATCACTATGCTTGGCAGAATATATGTCCAGCAAGACTCCAGCGCATCACTGTTCGCCCCTACATCCTGCACCCACGCATGGCACGTTGATCCTACCAACCTCCTACCAACCTCACCCTCCTGACATAATCTTCCTCCAACCAGACCTGTATTTCATGAACTTTCCTCTCCTTCACATCCTCTCCAAAAACCCAATCCTTAACGTCCTCCAAAACCTCCTCCAAAATCACAACGAGCCTCCTATCACACTCCTACTCCATCTTCACCAAAATTTACCTCTCCTTCCAACCCTGCCACTCCCTCTGAGCAAACCCAACCACAATCCACCTAACCAATAGTCCACACTCCCATTACCTGCAATTCCTTAAGTGACTTTCCCAGCCTTACTTGGTAGACCCGCTGTCAGAAGCCCTCCAATCGTCTTATGCCCCTCCATTCCCTTTAAGCTACTCTCAAATTGATTGGATTGACCTTAACCTCATCACTTGCCCCATGGAGGCCTTCATAGCTTCGATATCCAACGTCCCCAGCAACTTTTTAAATGCAAATAAAATTTACTTTTCACAGCAAGCCCTAGATGGATTTGTCTTCGATAGCGCCGCCCAGGAACTCTGTACATTAGTCCTCTGAAAGTGTTTCCAGCGAACAATCCTGACACAAACACATAACAACGAAGAAAATCAACAACACCAAAGTGAAAGTGATCCAATGGAACGACTGTGGACTCAGAAACAACTTCGCCTCCGTACAATCCTAAACCTCAAAGCAAAATACAGACATTATTATGCTACAGGAATCTTTGTTAAGCGAGAATACACCATTCTTATTCTCAGGATACAAAGTGTATGCCCCGTATCTAACACCAAAAACTACTCTCATGAAGAATAGTATTCTTTAAAAAAAGAGTACAAAGCATCGACTGTGGGATAAAAGTAGAGGTACTCAGTGTTCAGGTATCTCTGCTAGCTACAACCCTCGTAGTCCCCAATGTCTATAAATCACCAAACAAAAGCATCAATGCATAAGAGCTCTTTTCCGCCACCTATGATAGTGATACAGTCATTGCAGGTGATATCAACGCTCACTATCCATTTTTTATCTCAATATTGGCAACAAACCAGACCTCTCGACACTTGCATGCCCTATAGCAAGAGTATCTGCACAGAACACGGCTTCACAATGTATCAGAAGCAACCCACCTAGGGGGCGGTCGTCTAGACCTCACCTTCCTGTCAAGCACAATGCCAAATGGCGACTGCATCCTGTGCTAACAAGAGATCACTTTGCCATAGAAATTGACCTCAAACTAGAGAAATACCCCTTTTCTCTCCCACCACCCAAAAAAGGTGAAACCAAGACTTTGCAAACTGAACAAGATTCGAACACTCTATGACGGAATGGGCTCGTGAATATATAAAGAGCCATCACATTGACATCTCAATCCTATCATTGGATTTTAACAAACGGTTAAAAAAAGTACTCAGGAACAAAGCATGCGTATAACTGGTACTACAACATTCGCATCAAGGAAATGAATTCAAGAATCAACCGGACCAGTACTCTTCAGAAGACACAGAACCAATAAACTTCATGCTCTACTCGTTGAAATCACCAAACATTCAAGTAACACTGGAAGTGAAAATAGACAAATGGTACTCATGGTGCCACGAAATCAACAATAACACATATCTAGTAATATGTGGACAATCGATTCATTTGCAGCAAACATTGAGATAGTCATTTAAGCCTTGACAAAAAAAAAAAAACAAAAAAACTTGTCGATGAGGCATGGAAAAATGGAAAAGGAAAAATAAACCTTCATCGATCTATCATGGAGAAACAGTCTCAAAGCTAAATTCCAGTCATACTTATCAAGACCCCATTCGGGCTATACATAAAAAGTTAAAAATCAATGGAAATTTCAAATAATTTTTTAACAACGTATTTGTGGGAAAAGACATTTTTATCTCTCACAGCAATTAAGGATCGCTATCGGTCTCGGCTTGAAATAAAATCAGCTCTCTGTCTTGCAGTAACGTTATTGGATCCCAACATCCACAAACTTATTTAAAAAAATCGCGAACAAATCTCACACAAAAATCTTTTTTGTAATTATCAAAATTTAACTTTATATCTAAATGGTGTATTGCATATCAATACAATAAAAGTTCTCTGATTGTTATTACTTAAATGTATTTACCTTTTTTTTTTCTTTAAAATCATATTAGTGGTCAGCCAAATTTATGATTATAAATACATTGGTGCATGAAGTTTGAAAAGTTGGTGACGTCTACAAGAATGCTCTATACTTATAGCTTGGAAATACTTTATCATTATACCAATTCAAGAAAAGGGAGACACTAAAGACCTGAAAAGCTAGCGCCCAACAAGTTTACTCTCAGTAATATATAAACTTCTTACAAATATCATATTAGGCTAAATAGAAAGAAAGACTTTAATCAACTAAGAGAGCGGGCAGGCTTTAGAAGTAAGTATTCAGTAACTGACCATATCCATGTAATTAACGAGCTGATGGAAAAATCAACCGAGTATGAAAAATACTATTTCTGTCATTTATA
>NC_090741.1:86985829-86988329 GCF_036898095.1 Palaemon carinicauda | reverse complement strand
TGGAATACCAATCGTGAAATTTATACATTTCCATGGAATACCAGTCGTGAATTTAAAAAATTCCCATGGAATTCCAATCTTGATCTATTTAAGTTACTATGGAATTCCAATCATGAACTTTCGAAGTTCCCATGGAATTCCAATAGTGAACTTTCTAAATTCCAGTTGAATTTTATTCCTGACTATCTAAGTTCACATGGAATTTCAACTGGGAACCCTCTTTATTTCAATTGATTTTCTGTCGAACTTTCTAAATTCCCATGGAATACCAATCGTGAACTTTCAAAGTTCCCATGGAATACCAATCGTGAAATTTATACGTTTCCATGGAATAAAGTCGTGAACTTATAAATTCACATGGAATTCCAGTCATGATCTATTTAAGTTACTATGGAATTCCTATCGTGAACTTTCGAAATTCCCATGGAATTCCAATCGTGAACTTTCAATAAGTAGAAATTTTTTTTTGTCGGTAAAGTCTTCTTAAATAAAAGTCATATCAGCTTCTGGAATTGAGAGATGAGAGAATAATCTTAGTAAAACATTGTTTAATTTCTGAAAAAAAAGAAAGAAAATAATGTCATCTTAACTCTAGTTCTTGTATAAACTGAATTTGTGAAACATCTTGGTCACGAATTACCATCTTCATACCGAGCTCCAGCAAGACTTCTGGATTTTGTTTCAGACTCTTTCTGGTATCTTCCTTTCAAGCAAAGTACAATCTCAATTGCGGTCTTTGTCCAAGGCATTCCATTTTTCTCGACCTCACCTCATTTCTTTCTATATTTCTTTCTCTTCCTCTTATCCTTCCTCCGTTTTCATTTCTATTTTTCTTCACTGATTTCCTTGTGCCGTGTGTTGCTTTCTGTGCGTTGAGTATGCATGGTAGCTTTTAAAGATACACGCTTTTTGCCCCCCCCCCCCCCCCAAAAAAAAAAGAAACTTGCCCGGGCGAAAAGATTGATGTTAAGAGTTTAGAATTTGTTTGCCAACTTGAAGAGAAAGGAGGAAGTTCTGGAAGAAAGTGTGTGACAGGGAAGGGAAAACTGCTGGATGTATTGAATGGCCAAAAGCTTTAAAACTGAAACGCCGTCGTATCCAAGAAGCTTAAGAATATATATATATATATATATATATATATATATATATATATATATATATATATATATATATATATATATATATATATATATATAAAACACATAGATATTCCTTGCTTAATGGGGATACCTTAACGTGGTGAAAGGGTTTTTGTATCACCATGATCAACAAAGTTGAACTAGTCAGGAACACTCATACTAGGTTGGTTTATTGTAAGCGACCAGACTGAAGTCCCCACCAGTCACTAATCCGCAGTGGCCAGCAGGGTGACGAAAAATGGCCAAACTTCAAGAGTGATTGATTTTAAGTTCTCTGGCATCCTGACATCGAAGGTCATTGACGCCAATATCGTTTATTATAAATAAAGATTAAAAGAATATTCAATTACAACCAGAGAAGTAAATATGTTATAAAACTTAAATAGCATTAAGAATACCTGCTTCTGATATCAATTTAAAAATGCCACTAGCATTGTACGACACATCAGGTCCAAGGATCTTGGGAAGGAGGAACCTGCCATCTTCACCCCAAGCCTCAAACAGATATCTATTTCTATCTGTGTTATAAGTGGGGCATTCAGTCAACAAATGCCCCACTGTCAAAGGTATCAAGCAGTCGTTCTAAAATGGTTGGTGTTGGCCAGCCAGCAGAAACTCGTGTCATTCGAGTGTGACCAATGCGGAGACGAAAAAGAGTAGTCTCCCACTTTCAGGGTATCCCATTATATCTCCAATGGGATATAACAATCACAATTTCTCTTATCTTATTTTCGGTTAAACTATCCCAATGCTGTTGCCAATTGTTATGAATAAAATTCTTAATTGCTGGTAAAAAATCATTACAAAGAATGGGATACCTTCTTGGTAGCAACTCAGCTGCAGTACTCTTTGTCAGTGAATCTTCCTCTTCATTTCTATACACACTTGTGTGTGTCGGAACCCAGCAAAATCGAACTTTTATACCGTTCAAGTCAATGATTAAAAGCCACTCTAAAATCTTTAAAAGTGAAGGGTTGCTAAAAATTAAACCTTCTAAAGCTTAAAGTACACTTCTTGAATCACTAAATATGGTAAAATTGCACTCCCCTTTTAACGCTATTTTCTTAATAGCGGTTAGTATGTCATATAATTCAGCAATAAATGTGGAAGATATTGGAGTAAGTGCACCTCTACAGTTAAAAAAAAACTATTATATACTCCAAATCCAACGCCAGCATCTGATTGGAGCCATCAGTATATATAAAAGTCGATTCCCTATGTTCCCCAACATGTTCCATAAAATGAAACCTAGCTTCTAATATAGTCATATTTCTTTTTAACACCAATAAAATATATACAAAAAGATATCTTTGGTAATCTCCACGGAGGGGTTAATGATATCTAAAATGGAAGTACCTTAC
>NC_090741.1:86970944-86975329 GCF_036898095.1 Palaemon carinicauda | reverse complement strand
TTATTATATATATATATATATAAGTAAATATACATATATAGATATATATTTATATATAATATATATATGTGTATAAATATATATATATATATATATATAAATATATATCTATATATATATATAAATATATATATATATATATATTATACATATACCTATATGTAAATACATATATATATATATATATATGTATTTACATATAGGTATATGTATATATATATATATATATATGTATATAAATAGATATATATATATATATATATAGATATATATATACTATATATATATAGATAGATATTTATACATATATATATATTATATATATGTATATATATCTATATATAGATATATATATATATATATATAGATAGATAGATAGATAGATAGATAGATATATATATACATATATATATAGATATTTATTTATATATATATATATATATATATATATATAAATATATATGCATCGTGTGAATTTGTGTGCATCCATGTATACATACATGTGTGAGTGCTTGTTTCTGTATATCCTTTAGAAACTCCATAACCGTTTTGTGGTTTTGTTGATTACCATACGAATGGATTTAATTTGAATATTGATAATAATAATCAATAACGATGATAATATTTGTAATACTAATAATAACGATGATGTAAAAAAACAACTTTGCAATTCAAAGATAATTATATGTTTTACTTATGGTATAAACAAAAATAACAAAGTTTAACAATCTGTAAATACTAATTTTCTATTCAAGATCCCTTCAGACAATCCGATAAACAGACCGTGACAGCATAGTTGACGTTCCCTTCAATTTAGTTTGCCTTAATGCACCTTACACTCATCCTCCTAACACATTAGGTATCCCATTAGATCTTCAATGAGCAGATGGAATTAGCAAATAAATTCTTGAAAATCCTAATCTCAAGAATTTCTTATTTCTCCTCTTACCCCTAACGACCTGGTATCCCAATGCCTCAAGTGTTTGTAGTGTCATTCTCCCTTACAGGATTTTATAAATCCCCCTTTCAATCATGAAATCCTCTCTTGATTTTTCTGATTCCATTTCATTTGCGATAGGCCGAGAGAGGTTGTTACTAAGAAGGCAGGATAAAAACAACTGTTCAACTTTATTATAGAACATCAGTTTATATATACATCAAGTCCAGGAAAAAGGGACATAAAATCAAAGCAGGAAATTTCATGTTCAACCAAAAACCAGTTCTGTTAACAGTTAAAGGTGGGAAAAACTTACATGTTTATTCAGGTCCCTATTCGTGCGAGGGGAGAGCGAAAATACATAGCATAATATATATAATAAAAAAAGAAATGTCGTTACTATTTACGATCGTGTGACACACAGTTTGTACATGGGTCTCCCCCTAAAAATGACATACTGTACATGTTAAATAGGGTACCCTAATCTAGAGAGGTGAGATGTAGGCGGGTGAACTGACAGGAGATAAGCAGGTTTTAGACGATCAATGGAGACCCAGTCGTTTTTACCACGAATGTTTAGTACGAATGCTTTCGGACTACGTCGGGTCATAAGGAAACGGCCCCTTACAGGGGGCATTAGTAGTGCCTTGCTAGTGTTATTGCGTAAGAAGATGTGCGATGCAGAGTGCAAGTCTGTTGGTATGTGATGCTTTGCTGGGGGCTTGTAAGTCTGGCGGCATGGAGTAAATTTTCCGACGACGTGACGAATGAGCTGGAGATCGTCGGAGGAGGTTGCAGAAGGAAAAAATTTGGCATGGGTGACCTACGGGTTGACATACAATATTTCCAATGGGACCTGCTGAGAGAGGCTGTGGCTAAGAAGGCAGGATAAAAGCATGTAAGTAACTTTATTATAGAACATCAATTTAAATATACATGAAGTCCAGGCAAAAAGGACATTAAAACTTTACAGGCAATTTCATGTTCAACCGACAAAAGGTTTTGTTAACAGTTAACGGTGAGAAAAATAGACATGTTTGTTCAAGTCCCTGTTAATGCGAGGGGAGAGTGAAGATACAAAGCATAATATACACACAAAAAAAAAGGTTGTTACTATGTACGATCGTGTGACACACTGTTGGTACACATTCGAAGCACTTCCGGAATGTATATCTTCTTGGCTTTAATAAGCACATCTTTTTTTATGGGTATGATTAATTAAAATAGTCTATGGTTGAATTGCTATTAAGGTATAATATTCCATTTTAAATTTTTTAAATGTTTCCTCTTTCATATATATGTTTTGTTTATTGGGGACTATAATAAGTAATATGAGTTACAGATTTACATATCACGTTTCTCAGTTTCATTTTGTTTAAATCATAAGGCATGGGTGGCTTTCTATGTGATCTTCTTCAGTTTTTATTATATAAATTACACTAATTTTATGAGATATACATTTACTTACAATATATTTTAAGGTATCCTCATCACCATTAATTCCTGTTATTGTAATACAAAAGTGTAATTACTAAAGGTTTTCCATTCCGGCTTTTACTTCCTGTTTCAATTCACCAATTTCATCTTGTCTGTAGTTGCTGTAACAGTTTTGTGCAATTTTGGAAACCCTTCTAAATTCAGGGTTATCAGAATCCCACCTGAAACAAAAGGAAGACGACTCTTCACCTAAGAATAAATAACACTGTATAGTTACTTATCGAGGCACCTACCAATATCGTTCAGTCTGAGATCCAAGTGAAATTTTAATATCATATAGTTACAATTGGTTTAAAGGTCACTCATAAATGACAGAGGCAAGGAATAGTGACAATGTGTTAGAGGGACAATGCCATGGAGAAATACCATATATACATATAATCAGTGGTCGAGCCAATTTCTACCCAAGCTACGACCAGTGATAGCCAGGCAATGGTCCCTGAGGACATAACAGGTAGCCTTCTTGGATTCCCCCCAAACCCCTCATCTTTAGCTCACAACGATGGTGAGGTTGCAGACACTACAAGAAACTATCGAGCTTGCACAGTCTGGTACCTAAGTCCAGCATATCCCTAGGCACGGATATTTCCAATAGGTTCTTGTGACGACGTGAACTCAGGTTCTTTGACTACTACTACCATATTGAAATCGCTAAATAAGACATAGTCAAGAATTCTTTTCCTGATCTCAGCGAGGAAGGAAGGAGTCCTTTATTGCACATCTAAATTCTGAAAGATTTTTAGGAATAGCTTCTTGGATATCTAAGATATGGGTAGATTGGTCTACGTATATCCCATTCAATATTATATTATATCATATTACAGTAGCGGTACGATTATTTTGCCGCTAGTACGTGCGGCAAATCAATAGCTGTGAAAAGCGGTAAATATGGTCTAACTTCCTTTAAAAAATACCTGAGCAATAAAATCACTAATTGGCATCTTTATCATTTTTCCCTGAGTGCGTGTGACTGCAATAACCCGTTAGTCTCTCCCAGAAGTGCCTAGAGGAAGGTTTGTCAGACTTTCTGAGCGTGCTTAAACCCAATTTTTGACCTAAGTGCTTGGGTTTAGAGTGTTGTAGTGACCATGATAATAATGTCCACGGGTTATACATCCCACGAGAACATTGTGAGAGTTATAGAGTGTCACAAAATAGGTTTTAAAACAAAACAAATAAGTGAATAAAGTGTAAAGGCGAGAACCATCAGGAACGTCATTGCTAAGTATAGGGCGTCAGGGGGTACCATCGTACCTGTCCATTCAAAGAGCACTGGGAGGCCTTTAATAGTGTCTGAGCGAACTCTTACGGTGTTGAAACGTGAGGCAGAGCTTCATCCTACTCACAGTGCACGTAAATTTAAGGAAGAAAACCCAAACATTTTGGGAAACGTGGCTGTTAGGACACTGTGCAAGTACCTTAGCAAAAACCTAGGTTTTAAGAAAATCGTTGCGCAGAAGAAGCCTCTTATTACAACTAAACATAAGGTTCAAAAAAAGGAGTCTGTCAAGGAATATGGTCAGTGGGGTGTAGATGAGTGGAAGAGAGTGTTATTTAGTGAAGAATCCACGTTCTTAGTTAGTTCTGGCTATTGTTCAAAAGTGTGGCGCAGTCGGCGCGCCAATCCGAATGGTATGGGGTTGTGTGGGTTTGGGTGGTTTCTGAGAGTTGGCTGTGTTTGAGAAGAACGTAAGGGTTAACCAAAAAATGTATTATACATTATTGAATGATGTTTTAAAGTCGAGTTTGTAAAAGATTGGCTGCGACACTTTTCAACAGGATGGGGCACGTTGCCACACAACTCGTTTGATCCTTAATTGGTTTTCTGATTGCGATATCAAGCTTTTAAATAAGTAGCCTGCTAATTCCCCTGACCTCTCACCTATTGAGAACCTTTAGCCGTTTATTAAACGCAAATTACCGGACAGGGACGTCTCTACAGTAAAAAAAC